>NW_027009068.1:0-56867 GCF_036934945.1 Oncorhynchus masou masou | reverse complement strand
CAGGGGAAGGGTATAGGGTCTAGTCTTACCTAACAGTCATGGACAGAGCAGACTCCAAGGGGAGAGTTTAGGGTCTAGTCCTACCTAACAGTCATAGACAGAGTAGACTCCAGGGGAAGGGTATAGGGTCTAGTCTTACCTAACAGTCATGGACAGAGCAGACTCCAGGGGAAGGGTATTGGGTCTAGTCCTACCTAACAGTCATAGACAGAGTAGACTCCAGGGGAAGGGTATAGGGTCTAGTCTTACCTAACAGTCATGGACAGAGCAGACTCCAGGGGAAGGGTATAGGGTCTAGTCCTACCTAACAGTCATAGACAGAGCAGACTCCAAGGGAAGGGTATAGGGAAGCATCATAGCCGTCACCATCCTGACTGGCAGCAGGTTGCTTAGCGACTGGACCAGACTGTATCTCTCCTTGCAGGCTTCAACCAGAGCTACAGAGAGAGACAGAGAGAGAGAGAGTGACAGAGAGAGAGAGTGACAGGGAGAGAGTGACAGAGAGAACACATCATTGACTAAATACATTACCTAAATACATGAGTTACAGAGAGAGGATAGAGAACAATTCACTCACTGAAAACATTACCTTAATACATGAGAGTTACAGAGAGAAGATTAGAGAACTACAGAGACAAGAAGAGAGAGCTACAGAGGGAGATACAGAGAGAAGAAGAGTGAGTGACAGAGGGAGATACAGAGAGAAGAAGAGAGAGTGACAGAGAGAGATACTGAGAGAAGAAGAGAGTGACAGGGGGAGATACTGAGAGAAGAAGAGAGAGTGACAGGGGGAGATACTGAGAGAAGAAGAGAGAGCGACAGAGGGAGATACAGTGGGAGGCATGGGGAACAATACATAGCTTTTATTTAGCAGGTGCTGTTCTTTACTCTGCCTACAGAGAGCAGCAGAGAGAAGATAGACACTCCCTCACTCAAACATTTCTTGAATACAGGGCAGAACACACTGTACCAAAGGTCAGCAGAACTACACACTGGATCCGTTGGAGCTACATGGGGATATAGTTGTTCAGCACAAGGCCTTTCTACTTAAACATCTGCTGTCTCACTACAGAAACAGGAGATAGACCAGTGTCCTGTCCAGGGGGTGTCCTGCACATCAAGCTGTCTCACTACAGAAACAGGAGATAGACTAGTGTCCTGTCCATCAAGCTGTCTCTCTACAGAACCAGGAGATAGACTAGTGTCCTGTACATCAAGCTGTCTCTCTACAGAACCAGGAGATAGACTAGTGTCCTGTCCATCAAGCTGTCTCTCTACAGAAACAGGAGATAGACTAGTGTCCTGTCCAGGGGGTGTCCTAGTACATCAAGCTGCCTCTCTACAGAACCAGGAGATAGACTAGTGTCCTGTCCAGGGGGTGTCCTGGTACATCAAGCTGTCTCTCTACAGAAACAGGAGATAGACTAGTGTCCTGTCCATCAAGCTGTCTCTCTACAGAAACAGGAGATAGACTAGTGTCCTGTACATCAAGCTGTCTCTCTACAGAACCAGGAGATAGACTAGTGTCCTGTCCAGGGGGTGTCCTAGTACATCAAGCTGCCTCTGTACAGAACCAGGAGATAGACTCCTGCCCCATGGGCCGTTCTGGCTCAGACAAGGCTTACTTACAAGGCCTTTCTCAAGTCCAGTCTCGTTGACATCTTTTCAACCAATTCTGCTCACTGGGATTAACTTGCTGTTCTTTAGTCTTACCTTTGTGTAGTCTGGGTGGCAGATGTTCAAAGATGTGATCCTCAATGGTGGATTTGGATTGGGAGGGGTTTACCACTACCCCATCCTCGCTGGGTCTGATCTCGTTCTCTACATGATGCTCCTCATGCTCTTCCTCATCATCATCATCCTCGTTCATGATGTCATCTTCGTCATCCTCACCGTCAGCTATCAGAGGTCTGTGGGGTCCTGGATGATTCAGTAGTCCTGAAACATCAACAAACAACACAGTTAAGAACCTGCAGTCTCTCTGGTTGGTCATCGGTCTGTCTGGTTGGTCATCGGTCTGTCTGGTTGGTCGTGGGTCTGTCTGGTTGGTCATCGGTCTGTCTGGTTGGTCATCGGTCTGTCTGGTTGGTCGTCAGTCTGTCTGGTTGGTCATCGGTCTGTCTGGTTGGTCATCAGTCTGTCTGGTTGGTCATCGGTCTGTCTGGTTGGTCATCGGTCTGTCTGGTTGGTCATCTGGTCTCTCTGGTTGGTCATCGGGTCTGTCTGGTTGGTCATCGGTCTGTCTGGTTGGTCATCGGTCTGTCTGGTTGGTCATCGGTCTGTCTGGTTGGTCATCGGTCTGTCTGGTTGGTCATCGGTCTCTCTGGTTGGTCATCAGTCTGTCTGGTTGGTCATCGGTCTGTCTGGTTGGTCATCGGTCTGTCTGGTTGGTCATCGGTCTGTCTGGTTGGTCATCGGTCTCTCTGGTTGGTCATCGGTCTGTCTGGTTGGTCATCGGTCTCTCTGGTTGGTCATCGGTCTGTCTGGTTGGTCATCGGTCTGTCTGGTTGGTCATCGGTCTGTCTGGTTGGTCATCAGTCTGTCTGGTTGGTCGTGGGTCTCTCTGGTTGGTCATCGGTCTGTCTGGTTGGTCATCGTTCTGTCTGGTTGGTCGTGGGTCTGTCTGGTTGGTCGTGGGTCTCTCTGGTTGGTCATCGGTCTGTCTGGTTGGTCATCGGTCTGTCTGGTTGGTCAGCAGTCTGTCTGGTTGGTTGTCGGTCTGTTTGGATTATCATCAGTCTGTCTGGTTGGTCATCGGTCTGTCTGGTTGGTCATCGGTCTGTCTGGTTGGTCAGCAGTCTGTCTGGTTGGTTGTCGGTCTGTTTGGATTATCATCGGTCTGTCTGGTTGGTCATCGGTCTGCCTGGTTGGTCATCAGTCTGTCTGGTTGGTGTAATATCACAGACAGACTGTAATGTATAGTAAACGCTCTATACTAAAGCATTAAATACAAAGCCTAAGAAAGGTCTCTTACCGTTCTTCTTCAGGAAGTGAAGGGCATCTTTATATCCCTGTTTACACATGGTCTTCATAACCTGACACAAAGAAACACAGACACAGCAAATATCCTCATTCAGAGAGTCTGTCTCCGTCGGACACCTTGTAAATAACAGTACGTAATGTCCTGTGTGGCTCGGGTTGGTAAGAATGTGTGGTGGTAGCAATGCCAATCTCGTGGTTTCAATTCATGCACAGATCACACCACACATACTAAAACAAACACACAATGTACTGTCGCTTTGGATGAAAATGGCTGCTGAATGGCATATATTATCATATTATTACATTAAGGTAAATTAGCATATTATTACATTATGTAAATATGAGAGACTGTGAAGGAGTTGATGGGGAGATTGGAGGAGAGAGAAATGAGGGAGTTGCTGTGTTGGTGTTTTAAGCATGGAATTCACCCGACAGAGCGTGTCAGGGACTTGATGGCACCTGGGTCAGCGCTCCAACACTCGTCCTGAGGTGCGTGTTAGTCGGCTGGTGAAGTTGGTGCCAGCCTCACGCACCAGGCCTCCTGTGCACCTCCCGAGCCTTGCACGTCCTGTGCCAGCCCTGCTCTTAAGATCTCCAGTACGCCTTCACGGTCTAGCCCATCCTGTGCCACCTCCACACACCAGCCCTCCGATGGCAGCTCCCCGCACCAGGCTTCCTGTGCGTGTCCTCGGCCCAGTACCACCAGTGCCAGCACCACGCATCAGGCCTACAGTGCGCCTCGCCTCTCCAGCGCTGCCCGAGCCTTCCTCCTCTCCTGCGCTGCTGGAGTCTCCCGCCTGTTTAGCGCTGCCAGAGCCTTCCTCCTCTACAGCGCTGCTGGAGTCTCCTGCCTGTTCAGCGCAGCCAGAGCTGCCAGCCTGCATGGAGCATGGAGCAGCTGGTTGGTCATGGTAGAGCTGCCAGTCTGCATGGAGCAGCCAGAGCTGCCAGTCTGCATGGAGCAGCCAGAGCTGCCAGTCTGCATGGAGCAGCCAGAGCTGCCGGTCTGCATGGAGCAGCCAGAGCTGTCGGTCTGCATGGAGCAGCTAGAGTTGCCAGTCTGCAAGGACCTGCCAGTCTGCAAGGAGCTGCCAGTCTACAAGGAGCTGCCAGTCTGCGAGGAGCTGCCAGTCTGTGAGGAGCTGCCAGTCTGCAAGGAGCTGCCAGAGCTGGCAGTCTGTATGGAGCAGCCAGAGCCGCCAGTCAGCATGGAGCAGCCAGATCCGTCAGTCTGCCAGGATCCGCCAGTCAGCCAGACTCTTCCAGATCCGCCAGTCAGCCAGACTCTTCCAGATCCGCCAGTCAGCCAGACTATTCCAGATCTGCCAGTCAGCCAGGATCCGCCAGTCAGCCAGACTCTTCCAGATCTGCCAGTCAGCCAGACTCTTCCAGGTCTGCCAGTCAGCCAGACTCTTCCAGATCTGCCAGTCAGCCAGACTCTTCCAGATCCGCCAGTCATCCAGACTCTTCCAGATCCGCCAGTCAGCCAGGATCTGCCAGAACCGCCAGCCAGCCAGGATCTGCCGGATCCAACTACCTGCCTGAGCTTCCTCTCAGTGCTGAGCTTCCTCTCAGTGCTGGGCTTCCTCTCAGTGCCAAGCTTCCCCTCAGTCCCGAGCTTCCCTCAGTCCCGAGCTTCCCCTCAGTCCCGAGCTACCCCTCAGTCCCGAGCTACCCCTCAGTCCCGAGCTGCCCCTCAGTCCCGAGCTGCCCCTCAGTCCAGTGGGGTTCTGGGTGAGGACTACTAGGCCATGGTCGGCGGCGAGGGTGGACTATCCTAGGACGCGAGGAGGAGGGACTAAGACATTGATAGAGTGGGGTCCACGTCCCGTGCCGGAGCCGCCACCGTGGACAGATGCCCACCCGGACCCTCCCCTATTGTTTTGATATGCGTCCGGGAGTCCGCACCTTAGGGGGGGGTTCTGTCACGCCCTGGTCGAAGTATATTGTGTTTGTCTTCATTTATTTGGTCAGGCCAGGGTGTGACATGGGTTTATTGTGGTGTGTTTTGTCTTGGGGTTTTGTTAGGTATTGGGTGTGTGGCTTAGTAGGGGTATCTAGCATAGTCTATGGCTGTCTGGAGTGGTTCTCAGTCAGAGGCAGGTGTTTATCGTTGTCTCTGATTGGGAACCATATTTAGGCAGCCATATTCTTTGAGTATTTCGTGTGTGATTGTTCCTGTCTCTGTGCTTGTTGTCACCAGATAGGCTGTTTAGGTTTTCACGTTCGTTCATTGTTTTGTTTAGTTATTTCATGTCTAGTTCCTTTTATTAAAGAACATGAATAACCACCACGCTGCATTTTGGTCCGCTTCTCCTTCACCAGACGAAAACCGTAACAATATTATTATTATTAGTAGTATTACATTATGTAAATTAGCATATTGTCTTATTACTATTACATTATGTAAATACATATATTATCATATCATTAGTACATTATGTGAATACATATATTATGTGTCTGTCTGTGTGTGTGTGTGTGTGTACCTGTGGCTCAGGGGGTGTTGTGGAATAATCAGGATTGGTTGGTAACATCGGTAAGATGTTTTAGTCTTCATCATATGTTTGTAAGTTACTTCTTATCAGAATGTCATTGTTGTATAATACTGTGGCCGGGTTTGCAGTTATCTGTTCTCTGTCAGGACTAAGTTACTTGGGCCGGAGAGAGGGGAGAGGTCAAGCGTGGATCTCTTGGCTCCACAATGTCTGTGTGCCTGTCAATGTGTCTCTGTGATCTTGTCAAGTTTGGGAGGATTTGATATATGCTATATTCATTTATAGACACTGAATTGATCTGAGAGTCACAGGGTTGTGATGGAGCTCATATAATTAAAGATGGACTTTATGATAACTCTGACTTGTGTGTGGTTTGCTCTCATGATTTGGTAAATACAGGAAATTTCCTCGACAGGGGAAACAGAGATCTGGACACTCTGTGGAGGTCTGTCTGTGTGTGTGTGTGTGTGTGTGTGTGTGTGTGTGTGTGTGTGTGTGTGTGTGTGTGTGTGTGTGTGTGTGTGTGTGTGTGTGTGTGTGTGTGTGTGTGTGTGTGTGTGTGTGTGTGTGTGTACCTGTGGCTCAGGAGGAAACAGAGCTCTGGACACTCTGTAGAGGTTGGTGAGTGTAAACTGGATGGAGGTGTTGGTGAATCGTAGTTCATGCATGTTGGTGGATCGGTCTCTAGGGCAGATGTCACTCTCTCCAGAGAATGGAGACACAGTGATGGTGTTCTTCAGCTCATACTGAGGCAGATTGTCACTGATACCACCATCCACGTAACGCTGGAGGGAGGGAGGGAGGGAGAGTCAGGCAAAGAGATACTAAACTAAAGTAGAAACCATTTTGAGTCAGTTAAAACGTTGCTACATGGAGGGACACTCTGCAATTCCAGTGGGTCAGAAGTTTACATACACTAAGTTGACTGTCCCTTTAAACAGCTCAGACAATTCCAGAAAATGATGTCATGGCTTTAGAAGCTTCTTATAGGCTAATTGACATCATTTGAGTCAATTGGAGGTGTACCTGTGGATGTATTTCAAGGCCTACCTTCAAACTCAGTGCCTCTTTGCTTGACATCATGGGAAACTCAAAAGAAATCAGCCAAGAACTCAGGAAAATAATTGTAGACCTCCACAAGTCTGGTTCATCTTTGGGAGCAATTTCCAAATGCCTGAAGGTACCACGTTCATCTGTACAAACAATAGTACGCAAGTATAAACACCATGGGACCACGCAGCCGTCATACCGCTAAGGAAGGAGACGCGTTCTGTACTTTGGTGCGAAAAGTGCAAACAATCCCAGAACATCAGCAAAGGACCCTGTGAAGATGCTGGAGGAAACAGGTACAAAAGTATCTATATCCACAGTAAAACGAGTCCTATATCAACATAACCTGAAAGGCCGCTCAGCAAGGAAGAACAACAAAGAAGCCACTGCTCCAAAACCACCATAAAAAAGCCAGACTGGTTTGCAACTGCACATGGGGACAAAGATCGTAGTTTTTGGAGAAATGTCCTCTGCTCTGATGAAACAAAAATAGAACTGTTTGGCCATAATGACCATCGTTATGTTTGGAGGAAAAAGGGGGAGGCTTGCAAGCCAAAGAAAACCATCCCAACCATGAAGCATGGGGGTGGCAGCATCATGTTGTGGGGTGCTTTGCTGCAGGAGGGACTGGTGCCCTTCACAAAATAGATGGAAAAGGATGTGGATATATTGAAGCAACATCAAGACAGTTAGGAAGTTAAAGCTTGGTCGCAAATGGGTCTTCCAAATGGACAATGACCCCAAGCATACTTCCAAAGTTGTGGCAAAATGGCTTAAGGACAACAAAGTCAAGGTATTGGAGTGGCCATCACAAAACCCTGACCTCAACCCTATTGAAAATGTGTGGGCAGTGTGTGCGAACAAGGAGGAAGGAACAAAGGCTAACCGAAACGTTTGAACCAAGTTAAACAATTTAAAGGCAATGCTACCAAATACGAAATGAATGTATGTAGACTTCTGACCCTCTGGGAATGTGATGAAATAAATAAAAGCTGAAATAAATCCTTCTCTCTACTATTATTCTGTCATTTCACATTCTTGGGTGTATATGGTAAAAGTAACACCATACTAGAGTGTATAGGGTAACAACATACTAGAGTGTATATGGTAACAAAATACTAGAGTGTATATGGTAACAACATACTAGAGTGTATATGGTAACAACATACTAGAGTGTATATGGTAAAAGTAACACCATACCAGAGTGTATATGGTAACAACATTATAGAGTGTATATGGTAACAACATACTAGAGTGTATATGGTAACAACATACTAGAGTGTATATGGTAACAGTGACAACATACTAGAGTGTATATGGTAAAAGTAACACCATACTAGAGTGTATATGGTAAAATTAACACCATACTAGAGTGTATATGGTAACAATATACTAGAGTGTATATGGTAACAGTAACAACATACTAGAGTGTATATGGTAAAAGTAACACCATACTAGAGTGTATATGGTAAAAGTAACACCATACTAGAGTGTATATGGTAACAACATACTAGAGTGTATATGGTAACAACATACTAGAGTGTATATGGTAACAACATACTAGAGTGTATATGGTAACAACATACTAGAGTGTATATGGTAACAACATACTAGAGTGTATATGGTAACAACATACTAGAGTGTATATGGTAACAACATACTAGAGTGTATATGGTAACAAACATACTAGAGTGTATATGGTAACAACATACTAGAGTGTATATGGTAACAACATACTAGAGTGTATATGGTAACAACATACTAGAGTGTATATGGTAACAACATACTAGAGTGTATATGGTAACAGAGTGTATATGGTAACAACATACTAGAGTGTATATGGTAACAACATACTAGAGTGTATATGGTAACAACATACTAGAGTGTATATGGTAACAACATACTAGAGTGTATATGGTAAAAGTAACACCATACTAGAGTGTATAGGGTAACAACATACTAGAGTGTATATGTAACAGTAACAACATACTAGAGTGTATATGGTAACAAACATACTAGAGTGTATATGGTAAACATACTAGAGTGTATATGGTAACAACATACTAGAGTGTATATGGTAACAGTACAACATACTAGAGTGTATATGGTAACAAACATACTAGAGTGTATATGGTAACAGTAACACCATACTAGAGTGTATATGGTAACAGTATACTAGAGTGTATATGGTAACAGTAACACCATACTAGAGTGTATATGGTAAAAGTAACATACTAGAGTGTATATGGTAAAAGTAACACCATACTAGAGTGTATATGGTAACAACATACTAGAGTGTATATGGTAACAACATACTAGAGTGTATATGGTAACAACATACTAGAGTGTATATGGTAACAAACATACTAGAGTGTATATGGTAACAACATACTAGAGTGTATATGGTAACAACATACTAGAGTGTATATGGTAACAACATACTAGAGTGTATATGGTAACAGTAACAACATAGAGTGTATATGGTAACAACATACTAGAGTGTATATGGTAACAACATACTAGAGTGTATATGGTAACAGTAACAACATACTAGAGTGTATATGGTAACAACATATATGGTAACTAGAGTGTATATGGTAACAGTAACAACATACTAGAGTGTATATGGTAACAACATACTAGAGTGTATATGGTAACAACATGCTAGAGTGTATATGGTAACAACATACTAGAGTGTATATGGTAACAACATACTAGAGTGTATATGGTAACAACATACTAGAGTGTATATGGTAACAACATACTAGAGTGTATATGGTAACAACATACTAGAGTGTATATGGTAACAACATACTAGAGTGTATATGGTAACAACATACTAGAGTGTATATGGTAACAACATACTAGAGTGTATATGGTAACAACATACTAGAGTGTATATGGTAACAGTAACAACATACTAGAGTGTATATGGTAACAACATACTAGAGTGTATATGGTAACAACATACTAGAGTGTATATGGTAACAGTAACATACTAGAGTGTATATAGTAACAATATACTAGAGTGTATATGGTAACAACATACTAGAGTGTATATGGTAACAGTAAGAACATACTAGAGTGTATATGGTAACAACATACTAGAGTGTATATGGTAACAATACACTAGAGTGTATATGGTAACAGTAACAACATACTAGAGTGTATATGGTAAAAGTAACACCATACTAGAGTGTATATGGTAAAATTAACACCATACTAGAGTGTATATGGTAAAAGTAACACCATACTAGAGTGTATATGGTAACAATATACTAGAGTGTATATGGTAACAACATACTAGAGTGTATATGGTAAAATTAACACCATACTAGAGTGTATATGGTAACAACATACTAGAGTGTATATGGTAACACCATACTAGAGTGTATATGGTAACAACATACTAGAGTGTATATGGTAACAACATACTAGAGTGTATATGGTAACAACATACTAGAGTGTATATGGTAACAATATACTAGAGTGTATATGGTAACAGTAACAACATACTAGAGTGTATATGGTAAAAGTAACACCATACTAGAGTGTATATGGTAAAAGTAACACCATACTAGAGTGTATATGGTAAAAGTAACACCATACTAGAGTGTATATGGTAACAATATACTAGAGTGTATATGGTAACAACATACTAGAGTGTATATGGTAACAACATACTAGAGTGTATATGGTAACAACATACTAGAGTGTATATGGAAACAACATACTAGAGTATATATGGTAACAGTAACAACATACTAGAGTGTATATGGTAACAACATACTAGAGTGTATATGGTAGCAACATACTAGAGTGTATATGGTAACAGTAACAACATACTAGAGTGTAGATGGTAACAACATACTAGAGTGTATATGGTAACAACATACTAGAGTGTATATGGTAACACCATACTAGAGTGTATATGGTAACAGTAACAATATACTAGAGTGTATATGGTAACAACATACTAGAGTGTAGATGGTAACACCATACTAGAGTGTATATGGTAACAACATACTAGAGTGTATATGGTAACAGTAACAACATACTAGAGTGTATATGGTAACAACATACTAGAGTGTATATGGTAACAACATACTAGAGTGTATATGGTAACACCATACTAGAGTGTATATGGTAACAACATACTAGAGTGTATATGGTAACAACATACTAGAGTGTATATGGTAACAACATACTAGAGTGTATATGGTAACAACATACTAGAGTGTATATAGTAACAATATACTAGAGTGTATATGGTAACAGTAACAACATACTAGAGTGTATATGGTAACAACATACTAGAGTGTATATGGTAACAGTAACAACATACTAGAGTGTATATAGTAACAATATACTAGAGTGTATATGGTAACAACATACTAGAGTGTATATGGTAACAGTAAGAACATACTAGAGTGTATATGGTAACAACATACTAGAGTGTATATGGTAACAATACACTAGAGTGTATATGGTAACAGTAACAACATACTAGAGTGTATATGGTAACAACATACTAGAGTGTAGATGGTAACACCATACTAGAGTGTATATGGTAACAACATACTAGAGTGTATATGGTAACAACATACTAGAGTGTATATGGTAACAACATACTAGAGTGTATATGGTAACAACATACTAGAGTGTATATGGTAACAACATACTAGAGTGTATATGGTAACAGTAACAATATACTAGAGTGTATATGGTAACAACATACTAGAGTGTATATGGTAACAACATACTAGAGTGTAGATGGTAACAACATACTAGAGTGTATATGGTAACAACATACTAGAGTGTATATGGTAACAGTAACAATATACTAGAGTGTATATGGTAACAACATACTAGAGTGTATATGGTAACACCATACTAGAGTGTATATGGTAACAACATACTAGAGTGTATGTGGTAACAACATACTAGAATGTATATGGTAACAACATACTAGAGTGTATATGGTAACAACATACTAGAGTGTATATGGTAACAACATACTAGAGTGTATATGGTAACAATATACTAGAGTGTATATGGTAACAGTAACACCATACTAGAGTGTATATGGTAACAACATACTAGAGTGTATATGGTAACAGTAACAACATACTAGAGTGTATATAGTAACAATATACTAGAGTGTATATGTTAACAACATACTAGAGTGTATATGGTAACAGTAAGAACATACTAGAGTGTATATGGTAACAACATACTAGAGTGTATATGGTAACAACATACTAGAGTGTATATGGTAACAATACACTAGAGTGTATATGGTAACAGTAACAACATACTAGAGTGTATATGGTAACAGTAACAACATACTAGAGTGTATATGGTAACAGTAACAACATACTAGAGTGTATATGGTAACAATACACTAGAGTGTATATGGTAACAGTAACAACATACTAGAGTGTAAATGGTAACAGTAACAACATACTAGAGTGTATATGGTAACAATACACTAGAGTGTATATGGTAACAGTAACAACATACTAGAGTGTATATGGTAACAACATACTAGAGTGTATAAGGTAACAACATAATAGAGTGTATATGGTAACAGTAACAACATACTAGAGTGTATATGGTAACAACATACTAGAGTGTATATGGTAACAGTAACAACATACTAGAGTGTATATGGTAACAACAAACTAGAGTGTATATGGTAACAACATACTAGAGTGTATATGGTAACAGTAACAACATACTAGAGTGTATATGGTAACAACAAACTAGAGTGTATATGGTAACAACATACTAGAGTGTATATGGTAACAACATACTAGAGTGTATATGGTAACAACATACTAGAGTGTATATGGTAACAAAATACTAGAGTGTATATGGTAACACCATACTAGAGTGTATATGGTAACAACATACTAGAGTGTAGATGGTAACAACATACTAGAGTGTATATGGTAACAGTAACAACATACTAGAGTATATATGGTAACAACATACTAGAGTGTATATGGTAACAGTAACAACATACTAGAGTGTATATGGTAACACCATACTAGAGTGTAGATGGTAACAACATACTAGAGTGTATATGGTAACAACATACTAGAGTGTATATGGTAACAGTAACAACATACTAGAGTGTATATGGTAACAACATACTAGAGTGTATATGGTAACAGTAACAACATACTAGAGTGTATATGGTAACACCATACTAGAGTGTAGATGGTAACAACATACTAGAGTGTATATGGTAACGGTAACAACATACTAGAGTGTATATGGTAACAACATACTAGAGTGTATATGGTAACAACATACTAGAGTGTAGATGGTAACACCATACGAGAGTGTATAAGGTAACAACATACTAGAGTGTATATGGTAACAACATACTAGAGTGTATATTGTAACACCATACGAGAGTGTATATGGTAACAACATACTAGAGTGTATATGGTAACAACATACTAGAGTGTATATGGTAACAGTAACAACATACTAGAGTGTATATGGTAACACCATACTAGAGTGTAGATGGTAACAACATACTAGAGTGTATATGGTAACAACATACTAGAGTGTATATGGTAACGGTAACAACATACTAGAGTGTATATGGTAACACCATACTAGAGTGTAGATGGTAACAACATACTAGAGTGTAGATGGTAACACCATACGAGAGTGTATATGGTAACAACATACTAGAGTGTATATGGTAACAACATACTAGAGTGTATATTGTAACACGATACGAGAGTGTATATGGTAACAACATACTAGAGTGTATATGGTAACAACATACTAGAGTGTATATGGTAACAGTAACAACATACTAGAGTGTATATGGTAACAACATACTAGAGTGTATATGGTAACACCATACGAGAGTGTATATGGTAACAACATACTAGAGTGTATATGGTAACAACATACTAGAGTGTAGATGGTAACAACATACTAGAGTGTATATGGTATCAACATACTAGAGTGTATATGGTAACAACATACTAGAGTGTATATGGTAACAACATACTAGAGTGTATATGGTAACAACGTACTAGAGTGTATATGGTAACAACATACTAGAGTGTATATGGTAACAACATACTAGAGTGTATATGGTAACAACATACTAGAGTGTATATGGTAACACCATACTAGAGTGTATATGGTAACAACATACTAGAGTGTATATGGTAACAACATACTAGAGTGTATATGGTAACAAAATACTAGAGTGTATATGGTAACAACATACTAGAGTGTATATGGTAACAACATACTAGAGTGTATATGGTAACACCATACTAGAGTGTAGATGGTAACAACATACTAGAGTGTATATGGTAACAGTAACAATATACTAGAGTGTATATGGTAACAACATACTAGAGTGTATATGGTAACAACATACTAGAGTGTATATGGTAACAACATACTAGAGTGTATATGGTAACAACATACTAGAGTGTATATGGTAACAACATACTAGAGTGTATATGGTAACAACATACTAGAGTGTATATGGTAACAACATACTAGAGTGTATATGGTAACAACATAATAGAGTGTATATGGTAACAACATACTAGAGTGTATATGGTAACAACATACTAGAGTGTATATGGTAACAGTAACAACATACTAGAGTGTATATGGTAACACCATACGAGAGTGTATATGGTAACAACATACTAGAGTGTAGATGGTAACAACATACTAGAGTGTATATGGTAACAACATACTAGAGTGTATATGGTAACAACATACTAGAGTGTAGATGGTAACAACATACTAGAGTGTATATGGTAACAACATACTAGAGTGTAGATGGTAACAACATACTAGAGTGTATATGGTAACAACATACTAGAGTGTATATGGTAACAGTAACAACATACTAGAGTGTATATGGTAACAACATACTAGAGTGTATATGGTAACAACATACTAGAGTGTATATGGTAACAACATACTAGAGTGTATATGGTAACAACATACTAGAGTGTATATGGTAACAACATACTAGAGTGTATATGGTAACAACATACTAGAGTGTATATGGTAACAACATACTACAGTGTATATGGTAACAGTAACAACATACTAGAGTGTATATGGTAACAACATACTAGAGTGTAGATGGTAACAACATACTAGAGTGTAGATGGTAACACCATACGAGAGTGTATATGGTAACAACATACTAGAGTGTATATGGTAACAACATACTAGAGTGTATATGGTAACACCATACGAGAGTGTATATGGTAACAACATACTAGAGTGTATATGGTAACAACATACTAGAGTGTAGATGGTAACAACATACTAGAGTGTAGATGGTAACAACATACTAGAGTGTATATGGTAACAACATACTAGAGTGTATATGGTAACAACATACTAGAGTGTATATGGTAACAGTAACAACATACTAGAGTGTATATGGTAACAACATACTAGAGTGTATATGGTAACAACATACTAGAGTGTATATGGTAACAACATACTAGAGTGTAGATGGTAACAACATACTAGAGTGTATATGGTATCAACATACTAGAGTGTATATGGTAACAGTAACAACATACTAGAGTGTATATGGT
Organism: Oncorhynchus masou masou; assembly: GCF_036934945.1. Lineage (NCBI taxonomy): Eukaryota > Metazoa > Chordata > Actinopteri > Salmoniformes > Salmonidae > Oncorhynchus > Oncorhynchus masou. Next base: position 41,722 of record NW_027009068.1, on the reverse strand, counting down.
AACAACATACTAGAGTGTATATGGTAACACCATACGAGAGTGTATATGGTAACAACATACTAGAGTGTATATGGTAACAACATACTAGAGTGTAGATGGTAACAACATACTAGAGTGTATATGGTAACAACATACTAGAGTGTATATGGTAACAACATACTAGAGTGTATATGGTAACAACATACTAGAGTGTATATGGTAACAGTAACAACATACTAGAGTGTATATGGTAACAACATACTAGAGTGTATATGGTAACACCATACGAGAGTGTATATGGTAACAACATACTAGAGTGTATATGGTAACAACATACTAGAGTGTAGATGGTAACAACATACTAGAGTGTATATGGTATCAACATACTAGAGTGTATATGGTAACAACATACTAGAGTGTATATGGTAACAACATACTAGAGTGTATATGGTAACAACGTACTAGAGTGTATATGGTAACAACATACTAGAGTGTAGATGGTAACAGTAACAACATACTAGAGTGTATATGGTAACAACATACTAGAGTGTATATGGTAACAACATACTAGAGTGTATATGGTAACAACATAGAGTGTATATGGTAACAGTAACAACATACTTGAGTGTATATGGTATCAACATACTAGAGTGTATATGGTAACAACATACTTGAGTGTATATGGTATCAACATACTAGAGTGTATATGGTAACAACATACTAGAGTGTATATGGTATCAACATACTAGAGTGTATATGGTATCAACATACTAGAGTGTATATGGTAACAACATACTAGAGTGTATATGGTAACAACATACTAGAGTGTATATGGTAACAACATACTAGAGTGTATATGGTAACAACATACTAGAGTGTATATGGTAACAACATACTAGAGTGTATATGGTAACAACATACTAGAGTGTATATGGTAACACCATACGAGAGTGTATATGGTAACAACATACTAGAGTGTATATGGTAACAACATACTAGAGTGTAGATGGTAACAACATACTAGAGTGTATATGGTATCAACATACTAGAGTGTATATGGTAACAACATACTAGAGTGTATATGGTAACAACATACTAGAGTGTATATGGTAACAACGTACTAGAGTGTATATGGTAACAACATACTAGAGTGTAGATGGTAACAGTAACAACATACTAGAGTATATATGGTAACAGTAACAACATACTTGAGTGTATATGGTATCAACATACTAGAGTGTATATGGTAACAACATACTAGAGTGTATATGGTAACAGTAACAACATACTTGAGTGTATATGGTAACAACATACTAGAGGGTATATGGTATCAACATACTAGAGTGTATATGGTATCAACATACTAGAGTGTATATGGTAACAACATACTAGAGTGTATATGGTATCAACATACTAGAGTGTATATGGTAACAACATACTAGAGTGTATATGGTATCAACATACTAGAGTGTATATGGTAACAACATACTAGAGTGTATATGGTAACAACATACTAGAGTGTATATGGTAACACCATACTAGAGTGTATATGGTAACAACATAGAGTGTATATGGTAACAGTAACAACATACTAGAGTGTATATGGTAAAAACATACTAGAGTGTAGATGGTAACAGTAACAACATACTAGAGTGTATATGGTAACAACATACTAGAGTGTATATGGTAACACCATACTAGAGTGTATATGGTAACAACATAGAGTGTATATGGTAACAGTATCAACATACTAGAGTGTATATGGTAACAACATACTAGAGTGTAGATGGTAACAGTAACAACATACTAGAGTGTATATGGTAACAACATACTAGAGTGTATATGGTAACAGTAACAACATACTAGAGTGTATATGGTATCAACATACTAGAGTGTATATGGTAACAACATAGAGTGTATATGGTAACAGTAACAACATACTAGAGTGTATATGGTAACAACATACTAGAGTGTATATGGTAACAACATACTAGAGTGTATATGGTAACAATATACTAGAGTGTATATGGTAACAACATAATAGAGTGTATATGGTAACAGTAACAACATACTAGAGTGTATATGGTAACAACATACTAGAGTGTATATGGTAACAGTAACAACATACTTGAGTGTATATGGTATCAACATACTAGAGTGTATATGGTAACAACATACTAGAGTGTATATGGTAACAACATACTAGAGTGTATATGGTAACAATATTCTAGAGTGTATATGGTAACAACATAATAGAGTGTATATGGTAACAGTAACAACATACTAGAGTGTATATGGTATCAACATACTAGAGTGTATATGGTAACAACATACTAGAGTGTATATGGTAACAACATACTAGAGTGTATATGGTAACAACATACTAGAGTGTATATGGTAACAACATACTAGAGTGTATATGGTAACAGTAACAACATACTAGAGTGTATATGGTATCAACATACTAGAGTGTATATGGTAACAACATACTAGAGTGTATATGGTAACAGTAACAACATACTAGAGTGTATATGGTAACAACATACTAGAGTGTAGATGGTAACAGTAACAACATACTAGAGTGTATATGGTATCAACATACTAGAGTGTATATGGTAACAACATACTAGAGTGTATATGGTAACAACATACTAGAGTGTATATGGTAACAACATACTAGAGTGTATATGGTAACAGTAACAACATACTAGAGTGTATATGGTAACAACATACTAGAGTGTAGATGGTAACAACATACTAGAGTGTAGATGGTAACACAATACGAGAGTGTATATGGTAACAACATACTAGAGTGTAGATGGTAACAACATACTAGAGTGTATATTGTAACACCATACGAGAGTGTATATGGTAACAACATACTAGAGTGTATATGGTAAGAACATACTAGAGTGTATATGGTAACAGTAACAACATACTAGAGTGTATATGGTAACAACATACTAGAGTGTATATGGAAACAACATACTAGAGTGTATATGGTAACACCATACGAGAGTGTATATGGTAACAACATACTAGAGTGTATATGGTAACACCATACGAGAGTGTATATGGTAACAACATACTAGAGTGTATTTGTTAACAACATACTAGAGTGTAGATGGTAACAACATACTAGAGTGTATATGGTAACACCATACGAGAGTGTATATGGTAACAACATACTAGAGTGTATATGGTAACAACATACTAGAGTGTATATGGTAACACCATACGAGAGTGTATATGGTAACAACATACTAGAGTGTATATGGTAACAACATACTAGAGTGTAGATGGTAACAACATACTAGAGTGTATATGGTAACAACATACTAGAGTGTATTTGGTAACAACATACTAGAGTGTAGATGGTAACAGTAACAACATACTAGAGTGTATATGGTAACAACATACTAGAGTGTATATGGTAACAGTAACAACATACTTGAGTGTATATGGTATCAACATACTAGAGTGTATATGGTAACAACATACTAGAGTGTATATGGTAACAACATACTAGAGTGTATATGGTAACAACATACTAGAGTGTATATGGTAACAGTAACAACATACTAGAGTGTATATGGTAACAACATACTAGAGTGTATATGGTAACAGTAACAACATACTAGAGTGTATATGGTATCAACATACTAGAGTGTATATGGTAACAACATACTAGAGTGTATATGGTAACAACATACTAGAGTGTATATGGTAACAGTAACAACATACTAGAGTGTAGATGGTATCAACATACTAGAGTGTATATGGTAACAACATACTAGAGTGTATATGGTAACAACATACTAGAGTGTATATGGTAACAACATACTAGAGTGTATATGGTAACAGTAACAACATACTAGAGTGTATATGGTAACAACATACTAGAGTGTAGATGGTAACAACATACTAGAGTGTAGATGGTAACACCATACGAGAGTGTATATGGTAACAACATACTAGAGTGTATATGGTAACACCATACGAGAGTGTATATGGTAACAACATACTAGAGTGTATATGGTAACAACATACTAGAGTGTAGATGGTAACAACATACTAGAGTGTATATGGTAACAACATACTAGAGTGTATATGGTAACAACATACTAGAGTGTATATGGTAACAACATACTAGAGTGTAGATGGTAACAACATACTAGAGTGTATATGGTATCAACATACTAGAGTGTATATGGTAACAGTAACAACATACTAGAGTGTATATGGTAACAACATACTAGAGTGTATATGGTAACACCATACGAGAGTGTATATGGTAACAACATACTAGAGTGTATATGGTAACACCATACGAGAGTGTATATGGTAACAACATACGAGAGTGTATATGGTAACAACATACTAGAGTGTATATGGTAACAACATACTAGAGTGTAGATGGTAACAACATACTAGAGTGTATATGGTAACACCATACGAGAGTGTATATGGTAACAACATACTAGAGTGTATATGGTAACAACATACTAGAGTGTATATGGTAACACCATACGAGAGTGTATATGGTAACAACATACTAGAGTGTATATGGTATCAACATACTAGAGTGTATATGGTAACAACATACTAGAGTGTATATGGTAACAACATACTAGAGTGTATATGGTAACAACATACTAGAGTGTAGATGGTAACAACATACTAGAGTGTATATGGTAACAACATACTAGAGTGTATATTATAACACCATACGAGAGTGTATTGTAACAACATACTAGAGTGTATATGGTAACAACATACTAGAGCATAGATGGTAACAACATACTAGAGTGTAGATGGTAACAACATACTAGAGTGTATATGGTAACAGTAACAACATACTAGAGTGTATATGGTAACAATATACTAGAGTGTACATGGTAACAACATACTAGAGTGTATATGGTAACAGTAACAACATACTAGAGTGTAGATGGTAACAACATACTAGAGTGTATATGGTAACAACATACTAGAGTGTATATGGTAACAACATACTAGAGTGTATATTTGTTAACACCATACTATAGTGTAGATGGTAACAACATACTAGAGTGTATATGGTAACAACATACTAGAGTGTATATGGTAACACCATACTAGAGTGTATATGGTAACAACATACTAGAGTGTATATGGTAACAACATACTAGAGTGTATATGGTAACAGTAACAACATACTAGAGTGTATATGGTATCACCATACGAGAGTGTATATGGTAACACCATACTAGAGTGTATATGGTAACAACATACTAGAGTGTATATGGTAACAACATACTAGAGTGTATATGGTAACAACATACTAGAGTGTATATGGTAACACCATACTAGAGTGTATATGGTAACACCATACTAGAGTGTATATGGTAACAACATACTAGAGTGTATATGGTAACAACATACTAGAGTGTATATGGTATCACCATACTAGAGTGTATATGGTAACAGTAACAACATACTAGAGTGTATATGGTAACAACATACTAGAGTGTATATGGTAACAACATACTAGAGTGTATATGGTAACAGTAACAACATACTACAGTGTAGATGGTAACAACATACTAGAGTGTATATGGTAACAACATACTAGAGTGTATATGGTAACAACATACTAGAGTGTATATGGTAACAGTAACAACATACTAGAGTGTATATGGTAACAACATACTAGAGTGTATATGGTAACACCATACTAGAGTGTATATGGTATCAACATACTAGAGTGTATATGGTAACACCATACTAGAGTGTATATGGTAACAACATACTAGAGTGTATATGGTAACAACATACTAGAGTGTATATGGTAACAGTAACAACATACTAGAGTGTATATGGTAACAACATACTAGAGTGTATATGGTAACAGTAACAACATACTAGAGTGTATATGGTAACAACATACTAGAGTGTATATGGTAACAACATACTAGAGTGTATATGGTAACAACATACTAGAGTGTATATGGTATCAACATACTAGAGTGTATATGGTAACAACATACTAGAGTGTATATGGTAACAGTAACAACATACTAGAGTGTATATGGTAACAGTAACAACATACTAGAGTGTATATGGTAACAACATACTAGAGTGTATATGGTAACAGTAACAACATACTAGAGTGTATATGGTAACACCATACTAGAGTGTATATGGTAACAACATACTAGAGTGTATATGGTAACAACATACTAGAGTGTATATGGTAACAACATACTAGAGTGTATATTTGTTAACACCATACTATAGTGTAGATGGTAACAACATACTAGAGTGTATATGGTAACAACATACTAGAGTGTATATGGTAACAACATACTAGAGTGTATATGGTAACAACATACTAGAGTGTATATGGTAACAACATACTAGAGTGTATATGGTAACAACATACTAGAGTGTATATGGTAACAACATACTAGAGTGTATATGGTAACAACATACTAGAGTGTATATGGTAACAACATACTAGAGTGTATATGGTAACAACATACTAGAGTGTATATGGTAACAACATACTAGAGTGTATATGGTAACAGTAACAACATACTAGAGTGTATATGGTAACAACATACTAGAGTGTATATGGTAACAGTAACAACATACTAGAGTGTATATGGTAACAACATACTAGAGTGAATATGGTAACAACATACTAGAGTGTATATGGTAACAACATACTAGAGTGTATATGGTAACAACATACTAGAGTGTATATTGTAACAACATACTAGAGTGTATATGGTAACAGTAACAACATACTAGAGTGTATATGGTAACAACATACTAGAGTGTATATGGTAACAACATACTAGAGTGAATATGGTAACAACATACTAGAGTGTATATGGTAACAACATACTAGAGTGTATATGGTAACAACATACTAGAGTGTATATGGTAACAACATACTAGAGTGTATATGGTAACAGTAACAACATACTACAGTGTAGATGGTAACAACATACTAGAGTGTATATGGTAACAACATACTAGAGTGAATATGGTATCACCATACGAGAGTGTATATGGTAACAACATACTAGAGTGTATATGGTAACAAAATACTAGAGTGTATATGGTAACAACATACTAGAGTGTATATGGTAACAGTAACAACATACTAGAGTGTATATGGTAACAACATACTAGAGTGTATATGGTAACAACATACTAGAGTGTATATGGTAACAACATACTAGAGTGTATATGGTAACAGTAACAACATACTACAGTGTAGATGGTAACAATATACTAGAGTGTATATGGTAACAACATACTAGAGTGTATATGGTAACAACATACTAGAGTGTATATGGTAACAGTGACAACATACTAGAGTGTATATGGTATCAACATACTAGAGTGTATATGGTAACACCATACTAGAGTGTATATGGTAACAGTAACAACATACTAGAGTGTATATGGTAACAGAAACAACATACTAGAGTGTATATGGTATCAACATACTAGAGTGTATATGGTAACACCATACTAGAGTGTATATGGTAACAACATACTAGAGTGTATATGGTAACAACATACTAGAGTGTATATGGTAACAACATACTAGAGTGTATATGGTATCAACATACTAGAGTGTATATGGTAACAACATACTAGAGTGTATATGGTAACAACATACTAGAGTGTATATGGTAACAACATACTAGAGTGTATATGGTATCAACATACTAGAGTGTATATGGTAACAACATACTAGAGTGTATATGGTAACAACATACTAGAGTGTATATGGTAACAACATACTAGAGTGTATATGGTAACAACATACTAGAGTGTATATGGTAACAACATACTAGAGTGTATATGGTAACAACATACTAGAGTGTATATGGTAACAGTAACAACATACTAGAGTGTATATGGTAACAACATGCTAGAGTGTATATGGTAACAACATACTAGAGTGTATATGGTAACAACATACTAGAGTGTATATGGTAACAGTAACAACATACTAGAGTGTATATGGTAACAGTAACAACATACTAGAGTGTATATGGTAACACCATACTAGAGTGTATATGGTAACAACATACTAGAGTGTATATGGTAACAGTAACAACATACTAGAGTGTATATGGTAACAACATACTAGAGTGTATATGGTAACAGTAACACCATACTAGAGTGTATATGGTAACAACATACTAGAGTGTATATGGTAACAACATACTAGAGTGTATATGGTAACAACATACTAGAGTGTATATGGTAACAGTAACAACATACTAGAGTGTATATGGTAACAACATACTAGAGTGTATATGGTAACAGTAACAACATACTAGAGTGTATATGGTAACAACATACTAGAGTGTATATGGTAACAACATACTAGAGTGTATATGGTAACAACATACTAGAGTGTATATGGTATCAACATACTAGAGTGTATATGGTAACAACATACTAGAGTGTATATGGTAACAGTAACAACATACTAGAGTGTATATGGTAACAGTAACAACATACTAGAGTGTATATGGTAACAACATACTAGAGTGTATATGGTAACAGTAACAACATACTAGAGTGTATATGGTAACACCATACTAGAGTGTATATGGTAACAACATACTAGAGTGTATATGGTAACAACATACTAGAGTGTATATGGTAACAACATACTAGAGTGTATATTTGTTAACACCATACTATAGTGTAGATGGTAACAACATACTAGAGTGTATATGGTAACAACATACTAGAGTGTATATGGTAACAACATACTAGAGTGAATATGGTAACAACATACTAGAGTGTATATGGTAACAACATACTAGAGTGTATATGGTAACAACATACTAGAGTGTATATGGTAACAACATACTAGAGTGTATATGGTAACAGTAACAACATACTACAGTGTAGATGGTAACAACATACTAGAGTGTATATGGTAACAACATACTAGAGTGAATATGGTATCACCATACGAGAGTGTATATGGTAACAACATACTAGAGTGTATATGGTAACAAAATACTAGAGTGTATATGGTAACAACATACTAGAGTGTATATGGTAACAGTAACAACATACTAGAGTGTATATGGTAACAACATACTAGAGTGTATATGGTAACAACATACTAGAGTGTATATGGTAACAACATACTAGAGTGTATATGGTAACAGTAACAACATACTACAGTGTAGATGGTAACAATATACTAGAGTGTATATGGTAACAACATACTAGAGTGTATATGGTAACAACATACTAGAGTGTATATGGTAACAGTGACAACATACTAGAGTGTATATGGTAACACCATACTAGAGTGTATATGGTAACAGTAACAACATACTAGAGTGTATATGGTAACAGAAACAACATACTAGAGTGTATATGGTATCAACATACTAGAGTGTATATGGTAACACCATACTAGAGTGTATATGGTAACAACATACTAGAGTGTATATGGTAACAACATACTAGAGTGTATATGGTAACAACATACTAGAGTGTATATGGTATCAACATACTAGAGTGTATATGGTAACAACATACTAGAGTGTATATGGTAACAACATACTAGAGTGTATATGGTAACAACATACTAGAGTGTATATGGTATCAACATACTAGAGTGTATATGGTAACAACATACTAGAGTGTATATGGTAACAACATACTAGAGTGTATATGGTAACAACATACTAGAGTGTATATGGTAACAACATACTAGAGTGTATATGGTAACAACATACTAGAGTGTATATGGTAACAACATACTAGAGTGTATATGGTAACAGTAACAACATACTAGAGTGTATATGGTAACAACATGCTAGAGTGTATATGGTAACAACATACTAGAGTGTATATGGTAACAACATACTAGAGTGTATATGGTAACAGTAACAACATACTAGAGTGTATATGGTAACAGTAACAACATACTAGAGTGTATATGGTAACACCATACTAGAGTGTATATGGTAACAACATACTAGAGTGTATATGGTAACAGTAACAACATACTAGAGTGTATATGGTAACAACATACTAGAGTGTATATGGTAACAGTAACACCATACTAGAGTGTATATGGTAACAACATACTAGAGTGTATATGGTAACAGTAACAACATACTAGAGTGTATATGGTAACACCATACTAGAGTGTATCTGGTAACAACATACTAGAGTGTATATGGTAACAACATACTAGAGTGTATATGGTAACAACATACTAGAATGTATATGGTAACAACATACTAGAGTGTATATGGTAACAACATACTAGAGTGTATATGGTAACAACATACTAGAGTGTATATGGTAACAGTAACAACATACTAGAGTGTATATGGTAACACCATACTAGAGTGTATATGGTAACAACATACTAGAGTGTATATGGTAACAGTAACAACATACTAGAGTGTATATGGTAACACCATACTAGAGTGTATATGGTAACAACATACTAGAGTGTATATGGTAACAGTAACAACATACTAGAGTGTATATGGTAACACCATACTAGAGTGTATATGGTAACAACATACTAGAGTGTATATGGTAACAGTAACAACATACTAGAGTGTATATGGTAACAACATACTAGAGTGTAGATGGTAACAACATACTAGAGTGTATATGGTAACAACATACTAGAGTGTATATGGTAACAACATACTAGAGTGTATATGGTAACAACATACTAGAGTGTATATGGTAACAGTAACAACATACTAGAGTGTATATGGTAACAGTAACAACATACTAGAGTGTATAAGGTAAAAGTGCTTGTGGGAGGCATGTGATGTGATGTCAATTGATAGTGTCTATAGTGACGTCCTCGCCAGCACGAGGCCAGCAGAGGACAACCTTGAGACCTCTGCCAACACACTCATCTGGCACTGTCACATTGGTGCTCAGGCCCGGAGTTGGGTTCACACACACGCACACGTGTACACACACACACACTCACCCACACACACACACACACACACACACACACACACACACACACACACACACACACACACACACACACACACACACACACACACACACACACACTAGCACTTCCCAAAGGCCAAAGAGAAACACTGATGTCAAATGTAATATAATCCTGGTTAGAAAGTTAGCTAGAGTTCTGGCCAAAACATTACTGTGTGGAGCTGTGCCTTTATCACTTTAGTCTAAATTGACAATGATTGAGCTGTATAGTCAAAGCCAAATCACATGTCACGTCATTCAAGAGTCAGAACAGATGGAAAGAAACCTAACATTACAGAAATAGAGCAAGAGGCACCAAGAGAGAAAGAGGGAGGGTAGAGGAGGAGAAGAGACAGACAGGAGAGGGTAGAGGAGGAGAAGAGACAGACAGGAGAGGATAGAGGAGGAGAAGAGACAGACAGGAGAGGGTAGAGGAGGAGAAGAGACAGACAGGAGAGGGTAGAGGAGGAGAAGAGACAGACAGGAGAGGCAGGGTAGAGGAGGAGAAGAGACAGACAGGAGAGGGTAGAGGAGGAGAAGAGACAGACAGGAGAGGATAGAGGAGGAGAAGAGACAGACAGGAGAGGGAGGGTAGAGGAGGAGAAGACACAGACAGGAGAGGGTAGAGGAGGAGAAGAGACAGACAGGAGAGGGTAGAGGAGGAGAAGAGACAGACAGGAGAGGGTAGAGGAGGAGAAGAGACAGACAGGAAGGGTTCAGCGAGAGCAGGAGGGTAGAGAACTGGCTCTCCCTGAGCCAAGAAGAAGGACAACAACAATACAAGGAAACCATAGTCAGGGAACGGGATTAAAAGTCAATAGGCTGGACGAACTTTGAGCTTGACCAATCACAGTGAGGAAAAGGGAGAGCTTAACCAATAAGAGTCAAGGAGAGGGGAGAGCCAACAATTAATTTTGAAAACGATCACATCTGTTCTAAAACAGTCACGACTGACAACAGCTGGTCTTTCTTAAAACTCATGTTTTGCACCATACACGTGGTTTGTTTGGAAACAGAAAAGTATCTGTTTTGAAATGGTGCTCCGTATGTGTTGTGTAGAATCCACTTGATACATGATAAGAAGAGTTCCCACTATATGGCCAAGATGGAAAACCAGAATGGGATATAATTTTTTAGTTTTAACTTTATTTTACTTGGCAAGTCAGTTAAGAACAAATTCTTATTTTCAATGACAACCTAGGAACAGTGGGTTAACTGCCTGTTCAGGGGCAGAACGACAGATTTGTACCTTGTCAGCTCGGGGATTTGAACTTGCAACCTTCCGGTTACTAGTCCAACGCTCTGACCACTAGGCTACCCTGTCACCTCGTAAACATAAAAAAATAAAATACACTTTTCTGATCTTTAATTTAAAGGTTAAAATGTCGGCATAAGGTTCGCCGTGTGGTTAGGGTTAGGGATTAAACATCAGATTCTAAGAAGAGAAATTGTAAAACTTCGGCCTTGCACATTGGCCAGATAGTGACAGCCAATAAGAAGGGAGTTGTACTCACCACACCCTGCAGTGTAGGGGGGATCAGTCCACAGTACACAGGAATGTAGGCACTACAGACACAGGCCTGGACCAGAACACAACATGTTATTATGAGTCTAGGACATGTTATTATGAGTCTCGGACACACACACACGCACGCACGCACGCACACACACACACACGTTCTCATTTGTGTTGTGATGTTGTCTAACATTAGTAATGTGTGTGTGTGTGTACTTGTGGCACAATTTCATGGTCTTGTGTGTCAATGTCTCGATCGGTGACATCGTAATGGAACGTCTCAGTATTTAATGCCTACTGGTTCCAGTTCAGAAGATACTTTGGCTCTAGGTGAGTACTTGAGACACTCACGTGCATTAGGTCAATGAGTCAGTGGGAGTGTTGGTATCGATATCTGGGTTATATGGCTATAAGATGTTTAATGATCTGTGTCTGTCTCAATAACAGTCAGCCTATACCGACATTTCTCAGTATTTAATGCAAATCAGCTTCAATTCACAAGATCATGTTTACAGCAAGTCAATGTTTTAAAACTCTCACCTGCACTTAGCATTATGAATATGAGATGTTTCGTGTCAGTCTCAAAACGAGCTCTCTATTGGCCGCTTTCCCAAACAGAAGTTAAAGCTAGTCTGGACTAAAAAAAATCCCTTCCAATAGTAATCTCTCAGACAGACTGACAAAGAAGTTACCATAGTTACCATAGTTACCATAGTTACCATAGAACTGTCCTGACTAGTGGCGGTCACAAGATTTCATCAGCCGGTGAAGCAAATAACTGGTCAGTGTTTGACCGTTAATTAACATAAACACATTTAGCATCTCCTGGAGTCCACAGACAGACATAGACTAAAAGCCACTTTAAAAAGTCTAATAAATCCATGTAATATAGCCTACACCTTCACAATAAACCCATTATTTATTTTAGACCGGTCTAAAGAAGCATGATAATAGAAAATGTTGTCTAACAGAACAGAATAACATACTCTGAGTTGTCTGTTTGCTAGGTCCTGATCTGGCTATGCCATACAGCTGTGGGCTACACCAGTTCATTTAGCAGACAAGATTTGCTTAGAATTCCATGGCATTATTTTAATATTATTTTATATTATGAAGAATACAATTGAACAAAGCTGAATAAAACGTTAATATCCAAACGATTTGAGGGATTGTGCAGCTGCGGCAATTCCTGTGTTGAAGCGGTTATGAAAGAAATAGGTACTGCTATATGGTTCATTTAGAGTTATTTATGTAACTTTAGTTGTTCTACAAACATGGGCCTGTATGTTTTGATGTTTAATACATTGTAAGGCACGATGAGACTCTGATGATAATCTGAAAAAAAAGTCACTTGAAAGGCTTGAGCTCTGCTTTGTTTGTTTTTTTGCGCCGGCTGTACACACTTCATCAGTCTCTCATTCACAATTTGACAAACCCTTGATAATGCCTCGAATATCATGGTGGAGTCCCCTTTGTGGCCGTAATGCCCTCTAAAAAAAAACATGCCTTTTGTGGCCTGGAGAGCTGCGCTGTGGCCTGGAGAGCTGCGTTGTGGCCTGGAGAGCTGCGCTGTGGCCTGGAGAGCTGCGTTGTGGCCTGGAGAGCTGCGTTGTGGCCTGGAGAGCTGCGCTGTGGCCTGGAGAGCTGCGCTGTGGCCTGGAGAGCTGCGTTGTGGCCTGGAGAGCTGCGCTGTGGCCTGGAGAGCTGCGTTATGGCCTGGAGAGCTGCGCTGTGGCCTGGAGAGCTGCGTTGTGGCCTGGAGAGCTGCGCTGTGGCCTGGAGAGCTGCGTTGTGGCCTGGAGAGCAGCGCTGTGGCCTGGAGAGCTGCGTTGTGGCCCGTGGAGCTGCGCTGTGGCCTGGAGAGCTGCGTTGTGGCCTGGAGAGCTGCGCTGTGGCCTGGAGAGCTGCGCTGTGGCCTGGAGAGCTGCGCTGTGGCCTGGAGAGCTGCGCTGTGGCCTGGAGAGCTGCGCTGTGGCCTGGAGAGCTGCGCTGTGGCCTGGAGAGCTGGGCTGTGGCCTGGAGAGCTGCGCTGTGGCCTGGAGAGCTGCGCTGTGGCCTGGAGAGCTGCGCTGTGGCCTGGAGAGCTGCGTTGTGGCCTGGAGAGCTGCGTTGTGGCCTGGAGAGCTGCGCTGTGGCCTGGAGAGCTGCGTTGTGGCCTGGAGAGCTGCGCTGTGGCCTGGAGAGCTGCGTTGTGGCCTGGAGAGCTGCGCTGTGGCCTGGAGAGCTGCGTTGTGGCCCGTGGAGCTGCGCTGTGGCCTGGAGAGCTGCGTTGTGGCCTGGAGAGCTGCGCTGTGGCCTGGAGAGCTGCGTTGTGGCCTGGAGAGCTGCGTTGAGGCCTGAAGAGCTGCGCTGTGGCCTGGAGAGCTGCGCTGTGGCCTGGAGAGCTGCGCTGTGGCCTGGAGAGCTGCGCTGTGGCCTGGAGAGCTGCGCTGTGGCCTGGAGAGCTGCGCTGTGGCCTGGAGAGCTGCACTGTGGCCTTCTCCATTTGAGTGTTTTGCAATCCGAAGCGTCTGTAACGCGGCTCTCCATCATGTGATTGGGTCTTTCTGACAGGCTACAACTGCGCGCGTCCTTATCCGATTCCTTAGCGCATATCGAAGATGTATTTTTCATCAGCCAACAAGATGAGTAAGTCCTAACGAACAGCCAAAGCACTAGTCTATGTCAATCTACTATCCCCCATTGGACAAAAGTCGACCTATTCTAGATTATTGTTCTTAAATGTAATAAGTTATTTGGCTACTTTAGTTGTGATACTAACCTTATTAAAACGTATAGGCCTGTGGGCTAGGCTTCATGAGGTGTGATACTAACCTTATTAAAACATATAGGCCTGTGGGCTAGGCTTCATGAGGTGTGATACTAACCTTATTAAAACATATAGGCCTGTGGGCTAGGCTTCATGAGGTGTGATACTAACCTTATAGGACTATGGACTAGACTACATGAGGTGTGATACTAACCTTATAGGACTATGGACTAGGCTTCATGATGTGTGATACTAACCTTATAGGCCTATGGGCTAGACTACATGATGTGTGATACTAACCTTATAGGACTATGGACTAGGCTTCATGATGTGTGATACTAACCTTATTAAAACATACAGGCCTATGGGTTAGGCTTCATGAGGTGTGATACTAACCTTATTAAAACATATAGGCCTTTTGTTTAGGCTTCATGAGGTGTGATACTAACCTTATTAAAACATATAGGCCTGTGGGTTAGGCTTCATGAGGTGTGATACTAACCTTATTAGAACATATAGGCCTTTTGTTTAGGCTTCATGAGGTGTGATACTATGATTTGAACAAGTAGCAACAAAAAAAGGCTTTGTTTCTTATGCTGGGCATCATTCACAGGTGATAATATATAATTCACAAATGATAATATATAATTCACAAGTGATAATATATCATTCACAAGTGATAGGCTAATATTGTCACCCATCAGACTATTCTTGATTTAATCTTGTCTTTACATATGCTAAATAATATACAGTTTAAGCAAAATATATTTAAACTCATTTTTTTCACAATTCCTGACATGTAATCCTAGTAAAAATTCCCTGTTTTAGGTCAGTTAGGATTCATATAGATACTTTTGTACCTGTTTCCTCCAGCATCTTCACAAGGTCCTTTGCTGTTGTTCTGAGATTGTTATTGACCAAATACTTATTTTCCACCATAATTTGCAAATAAATTCATTAAAAGTCCTATAATGTGATTTTCTGGATTTTTTTTCTCATTTTGTCTGTCATAGTTGAAGTGTTCCTATGATGAAAATTACAGGCCTCTCTCATATTTTTAAGTGGGAAAACTTGCACAATTGGTGGCTGACTAAATAATGTTTTGCCCCACTGTACGTAGAGAATGGAGGATGCTTTCCCATTGTTCATTTTCATGCCAGCCAGGTAGGCTATATTCCTGTTGTAAAGAGAAGCAATGTGCTTCATATTAGTAATGTTGAGAAATAAATATAGAATATGTATCTGTTGGGATCCTCCTCTTTTTATTAGAGGCAATCACTCTGTTTTCTCGTGCAATTGCATAGCCTACAGAAATGTTGTGCAACATGAGCTCATGGGTTCTCATGAAATGTTTGATTAGATTTACGATTACATTTGCAGTGATGTCAGAGTGATTAGAGGGACAACAGAGTGCTGAGTACCAGGCAGTCAGCCAGTTTGGCAGGATACTAATGACCAGAAGCAGCATCAGAGCTTAAAGAAGCCTAATTAAAGTGACTAAACAGGTGAACGTGGAATTTGACTGCCTTCGTGATTCGTGACCGCCGGTGTGGCAGTAATACGGTCACCACAACAGCCCTCGTCATGATACAACGGGATATG
This sequence comes from Oncorhynchus masou masou, assembly GCF_036934945.1. Classification (NCBI taxonomy): domain Eukaryota; kingdom Metazoa; phylum Chordata; class Actinopteri; order Salmoniformes; family Salmonidae; genus Oncorhynchus; species Oncorhynchus masou. The sequence goes on along the minus strand of NW_027009068.1, from coordinate 24,860 downwards.
TCAGATAACAAGCAGCATTAGTTCAGGTGCTTTGGAAAAATCCCGATTTTGCAACTGTTAGCTTCTTTAGATTTTTGGAAAGGGGGGGGCATTTAGACAAAGAGAGAGGGTGGAGCTCCCTTGTTCTGGTTCCAATCTCTTCTGGACCCAGAACTTAATCAACCATCTGACAGATTACGCAAAATGTTTGTTCTGGGTTAACCTGAGATTATTTCAATAGGATAGAATCTCCGTGGAGAACGTTTGTTTTTTTAGTCCAGGATCAGGCTTAATCTGTGTCTGGGAAACCAGTCCTATGTGTCTCAATGGTAATTTATTCCGATCAGAACATGTTTTGAGACACTCACCTGCACCAGCTCCTCCTTGCTGTTGAAGTGGGACACCAAGACATTCTCTCCGTCGGTCACCCTGGTCAGTGATATGCCCAGCCTCCCTGTGGCTCTGTGGTGGGAATCGGGTGGCAGGGTTTTATACAGCATGTTACGCATGATCTTGACCAGGTTGAAAGATGGATGCATAGGACCCAGGAAACGCTTCCGGGCATCCTTAGCCACATCAATGATGTTGGCGCCTGCCTCACCTGATGAGGAATCAAGAAGATGACAGAATACTGTTATTATACAGTATGTCACAGATCATTAGACCTGCGAGTGTATGGTAACGGTATGACGTGACGTCATAACGGGCGTTTCTATTGTTGGCAACTGGAAAAACATGAATGTGTATCATTTTCACAAGGTTGCCATCAAGCAGAACAGGGTGGGTAACAGTAGACAATCAACATGCAAAGACAGGGCGGACAGCAAAAAAAAAAGCACGAAACTGACACACAGTCAAATTATTATGTAATAATTAGAGTAAAGTTCAGCACTGCCTACCTAAACACGCTCCGGTGACCAGCGCAGATGCGGTGAGCGCCCCTGCCGATGCCCCATATATGTGGCGGGCGTTGTGGACTAGAAAAGGACACTGTTCCAGTAGACAACTCGCTACACCAATATGATAGATCCCCAAGAAACCACAACCTGCAAAGGAAATGTTCCACGTAGAATCTAGAGGAAACATAGCTAGCCACTATCTGAGAGACAGTCGACTGAACGACAGAAAGCTCTGCAACTAGTTATCTAAAGTGCTGGTAATACCACAGTCTTTGAATGTTCACAATGTGTGTAAAATTTCAGCTATTGGTGGTTGCTGTCCCCTTGTCGTTCCCTGAGCGATCTGTCTGTTTTCATATAGTTCAACACTTGACTGACTGTCAACAAGTTGATTGTCTTTCTGTTCTTGAAGACATCTTCACCATTCCCTTCCTCACACGTTTATTCTTTTTGTAAGACAATTGCCTGTTGTTCGATAGTAACGTATTTGTCCAAAAAACAATCACTTTATCCAGGTGAAAACTGTTCAACATCTGTCATTGAAAGCTGTGTCCCCTCTCTGGCACTTTCGTTCTTCTCTGTCGCATTTGTGTACACAGCGAGGAGGAAGGGCGTGATGTTTAATCGCAATGTCCAATCAGAATCTGTATCCCTGAAACACGCGTCCTATCAGTGGCTGAGTTCCATGTGACGGTCTCCTCACCCCCTATCTGCCGTCACTCAGAATATCTTGGATTTTCTGAGAGGGGCTTTTCGGTGTCCCCGTTTGTCACCTGTCCCTGTCGCATTTTGACTATATCTTCTCTTGCTCTTGAATGAAATTGGTCAACAGTTTACTTACATAATTTTATTTTAAATTGAGACAAGAATAAATTCATACTCTCGTCATACTCAGGAATCTAATTGCTGTGTAGCGAATAAACTGTTTGTTATAGACTAGACCGTCATTGTAAATAACAATGTGTTCTTTAACTGACTTGCCTAGATAAATAAAGGTTAAATTATTTATTTAAAAGACATTTTTTTAAACATTGTCAACAAAGACCTCTAGGGACAAAACAAATATATTCCACCTCGGTAGGAATGTGTTTACATAGTTTAAAGACGCAATTGACAATAATATTGTTGTTTATAGCCATTGGCCCACATAAAAACGAGTGTTCTTTGATGGGACTGTGTGTTTATCAAGCAAATAATACACTTATGTTGTGCTTCCTTTGGTTCACATTTCGTTTGTTCTATTACTTCCAAACAACAATGAACAATACAGTGTAGAGTGTCTGCTATCACATGGTACTAGAAAAACATGAAATAAACAACAAACCAGAAAGACTGTTTGATTTCAACTTGATTTCCTCTATGACACCTTTGCCAGAATCCAAAACGGCATTGTGCTTTACTTATAGTGTGATAACATGTTATATATGGGTCGAGGTAACTCCATTTGCATGATTTATTTATCAGTATATATCCCTTTGTGCTGCATATTTTAAGTGTTGTTCACAGCATGGAAAGAACAGAGTGTAGGGAAGACATTTGTATCTTGTGAAACAATTGTGAACAACTGTCAAAAACCCTGGAAAAACATTACCACATCGTGAAGTAACGTGGCTGCAATTCTCCAATGGATCATTTTAGGACATTCACAGAATACATTCCTGCCAAGAATAACAACATATTATATCATAACATCTGTTTGTTTCTCCTGATTAACCATCTCCCAGGCTGGCATATGTATTTGCTCAAGTGTATGTGTGTGTGTGTGTGTGTGTGTGTGTGTGTGTGTATGTGTGTGTGTGTGTGTGTGTGAGAGTGTGTGAGAGAGTGTGTGTGTGTGTGTGTGTGTGTGTGTGTGTGTGTGTGTGTGTGTGTGAGAGAGTGTGTGTGTGTGTGGGGTGTGTGTGTGTGTGTGTGTGTGTGTGTGTGTGTGTGTGTGTGTGAGAGTGTGTGAGAGTGTGTGTGTGTGTGACAGAGTGTCACTGTGTGTGTGTGTGTGTGTATGTGTGTGTGTGTGTGTGTGTGTGTGTGTGTGTGTGTGTGTGTGTGTGTGTGTGTGTGTGTGTGTGAGAGTGTGTGTGTGTGTGCGTGTGTGTGTGTGTGTGTGTGTGTGTGTGTGTGTGTGTGTGTGTGTGTGTGTGTGTGTGTGTGTGTGTGTGTGTGTGTGTGTGTGTGTGTGTGTGTGTGTAGTAGTAGAATATCAATATGTTCTATAATGATATCATATGTATACACTATTAATATATCCTATTATGAAACCAAACTTCTGTGACACACACACACACACTCTGTAACGGCTCTCGTTTGTTGAATGAATAGTGGACCAAGGCGCAGAGTGGAAAGTGTTCATGATTTTAATATTCAAAAAAACACTCATACAAAATAACAAACGTGAAAAACGAAAGCGCACAGTTCTGTCAGGCAAAAACCACTAAACAGAAAACAAGACCCAAAAGGAAAGGGACAACTTCTATATGATCCCCAATCAGAGACAACGATAGACAGCTGCCTCTGATTAGGAACCACACCCGGGAAAACAACAAAGAAATAGAAAACATAGACTTTCCCACCCGAGTCACACTGACCAAACATAGAGAATAAATAAGGATCTCTAAGGTCAGGGCGTGACACACACACATACAGTATTTCCCAATTACCATAAACTGTTCTAATCTGAATCCTTAAATAGCCTAATGACTAATGTTGCTGTTAGGGATTGTCAAGCATCATAATCAACAATGGGAATCCCTTCAGACAAAGCCAATCATCATAATCAACAATGGGAACCTTCAGACAAAGTCAATTGAGTTGCTTTAAAATGTGTTTTATTTCAAGTCCCTGTACATGTAAATGCACAGAACCAAAATATAAACGCAACATGTAAAGTGTTGGTCCCATGTCTCATGAGCTGAAATTAAAGACCCCAGAAATGTTCCATATGCACTAAAAAAAGCTTATTTGTCTGAAATTTGTTTACATCCCTAGTTAGCAGTGTGGCATATCAAGAAGCTGATTAAATAGCGTGATTATTACACAGGTGCACCTTGTACTGGGGTCAATAAATGGCCACTTTAAAATGTTCAGTTTTGTCACACAACACAATGCCACAGATGTCTCAAGTTTTGAGTGAGTGTACAATTGATATGCTGACTGTAGAGCTGTTGCCAGAGAATTTAAGGTTAATTTCTTTACCATAAGCCACTTCCTACATCACTACATCCTACATCACCTACTACACTTCCTACACTTCCTACTTCCTACATCGTTATAGAGAATTTGGCAGTACGTCCAACCTGCCTCATAACCACAGACCACGTGTAACCACGCCAGCCCAGGACCTCCACATCCGGCTTCTTCACCTGAAGGATCGTCTCAGACCACCCAGACAGCTGATGAAACTGTGGGTTTGCTTAATTCTGAGGCCCATTGTCGTGCCATTCATCCGCTGCCATCACCTCATGTTTCAGTATGATAATGTTCGGCCCCATGTCGCAAGGATCTGGAAACAATTCCTGGAAGGTGAAAAGGTCCCAGTTCTTCCATGGCCTGCATACTCCCCAGACATGTCACCCACTGAGCATGTTTGGGATGCTCTGGATCGATGTATATGACAACGTGTTCCAGTTCCCACCAATATCCAGCAACTTCACACAGCCATTGAAGAGGAGTGGGACAACATTCCACAGGCCACCATCAACAGCCTGATCAACTCTATGTGAAGGAGATGTGTCACGCTGCATGAGGCAAATGGTGGTCACACCAGATACTGACTGGTTTTCTGATCCACGCCCCTACCCTTTTTGTTAAGATATGTGTGACCAACAGATGCATATCTGTATTCCCAGTCATGTGAAATCTATAGATTAGGGTCTAATGCATTTATTTCAATTGACTGATTTCCTTATATGAACTGTAACTCAGTAAAATCTTAGAAATTGCATGTTGCATTGATATTTTTGTTCAGTATAGAAATAGAAATTTGAGTGTCCATAATCCTAATCTTGAAAAACTAGAACCAAATCTTACGTTTGGCACACACATATAAATGTTTTCGTCTTTCACGAGAGACCCATAATAAATATCTCTCTGTTGTTGGTTATTAACTCTGTCAAAGGTTCATCCGAGACTGTGATTACGCAAAGGAGGGAGATACTTTTTTCCCATGGTCCTTAAATTCAATTCTGGACCTGGAAGCCAGTTCCACTCCTTATTTTCATTGTTCCCCTCTAATCAGGGCCTGAATTAGACCTGGGACACCAGGTGTGTGATTCCCCTCTAATCAGGGCCTGATTTAGACCTGGGACACCAGGTGGGTGCAATTAATTATCAGGTAGAATTGAAAATTCTGGACCTCCAGGGTCGGGTTTGAATAGCCCTGTTTTATGGTCTTTTGGAAAGACCTGGTCTACATACAGTAAGCCGTTGACCACATACATATAACTGATGTGAGAAACTGATAACCACTTTCATGTAAATATTGACCTCGATATACATTCAGGAAATTAAAACACTGAAGAGATCAGTGCCGATTTTAGCATGTACATCTTGATGGGGCAAAGCCACTACCCTATACAACCATTAACAATACATTCATTGCACTATAACGGTGACAAAAGGTGCCCACAAACTGTTAGGGCCAACATAAAGTCCCAACAGCAGAGTCCCAACCTTACCACTGCTACACCTGGCTATCAGTGGAGCCTTGTCTGGCAGCCAAACAGTTCATTCAGCCTCATTTACTGCCTTTAAAAAAACACAGCTAACATGGCTGACTTGCTTCAACAAATGTGGTTTCTAATGACAATTGAGATGTACAAACTATGGCAAAAGGGGAGGACAAGCGGATAAGAGACAATCCGTAATTTCGATTAAGACATTTATGAGCGAGCTAGGACGGGCGTAGTCAATATAACTATTTGTTAAGCAGTTTTGAAATGTACAGCGACAGAATTCATAACATGGGCCGTTCTTACAGTGTTCTCCCTGTATACCAAGTCAGAACCGTATGATAAATAAAGGGGCATATAAGGAGATAATGAAAGCTCTTGCAATATTCAATGATTACATTTCTCTAGAACAGGTTATAGGCTTCATGTGCACCACCAAGTCAGAACAGTCAGTGAAATTAAGAGGTGAAAATACACCAAATGATTAGGGTGAGGCACATGGGCTACAAACATCTTACAACACAACATTACTTTCTTAGCTACAGTATACATATATCCCTGGCATATTTCATGGTCGACAAACCACCCCACTCATAACATATCCAAGAAAGCAGGTGATAGACTACGTATGTCTTACGCAGAGACAGCAGGGGCCCTTCCCGGAGGCAGGTGAGAGACTAGAGGGTCGGGACAACTGACAAAGTGCGCAGAAGATATTATAATGTTTGGAATAAGCTTTCATAAATGGTTATAAGTGCTTTATATATGATCATAAATGGTTATAAGTGCTTTATATATGATCATAAATGGTTATAAGTGCTTTATATATGATCATAAATGGTTATAATTGCTTTATATATTATCATAAATTGTTCTAAGTGCTTTATATATGATCATAAATGGTTATAAGTGCTTTATATATGATCATAAATGGTTATAAGTGCTTTATATATTATCATAAATGGTTCTAAGTGCTTTATATATTATCATAAATGGTTCTAAGTGCTTTATATATGATCACTCTTATCACTCTTCTCCAGAGGGGAGGTTCCCATTGACCTACCAGAGGGGAGGTTCCCATTGACCTACCAGAGGGGAGGTTCCCATTGACCTACCAGAGGGGAGGTTCCCATTGGTTCCCATTGACCTACCAGAGGGGAGGTTCCCATTGACCTACCAGAGAAAGTGGCCAGGAAGAAGAAAGGACACAACTATACTCAACTATACCTGTGGGCTATGCTCGGCCTTGTCTCAGGATGTAAGTCCAGACCTGAATCCAATCGAGAATCTGTGGAAAGAACTGAAAACTGCTGTTCACAAATGCTCTCCATCCAACCTCACTGAGCTCGAGCTGTTTTGCAAGGAGGAATGGGAAAAAATGTCAGTCTCTCGATGTGCAAAACTGATAGAGACATACCCCAAGCGACTTACAGCTGTAATCGCAGCAAAAGGTGGCGCTACAAAGTATTAACTTAAGGGGGCTGAATAATTTTGCACGCCCAATTTTTCAGTTTTTGATTTGTTAAAAAAGTTTGAAATATCCAATAAATGTCGTTCCACTTCATGATTGTGTCCCACTTGTTGTTGATTCTTCACAAAAAAATACAGTTTTATATCTTTATGTTTGAAGTCTGAAATGTGGCAAAAGGTCGCAAAGTTCAAGGGTGCCGAATACTTTCGCAAGGCACTGTAAATACTGGAGGCTGAGACAGGAAGGGTCAGGAGACATTGTGGCCCCATCCGACAATACCCCCAGACAGGGCCAAACAGAAAGGATATAACCCCACCCACTTTGATAAAGCACAGCTGCCACACAACTAGAGGCATATCTTCAACTACCAACACCTGGATATGTTTATTTTTGAACCATTCCATTGTAGATTTTGCTTTATGTTTTGGATCATTGTCTTTTTGGAAGACAAATCTCCATCCCAGTCTCAGGTCTTTTGCAGACTCCATCAGGTTTTCTTCCAGAATTGTCCTGTATTTCGCTCCATCCATCTTCCCATCAATTTTAACCATCTTCCCTGTCCCTGCTAAAGAAAAGCAGGCCCAAACCATGATGCTGCCACCACCATGTTTGACAGTGGGGATGGTGTGTTCAGGGTGATGAGCTGTGTTGCTTTTACGCCAAACATAACGTTTTGCATTGTTGCCAAAAAGTTACATTTTGGTTTCATCTGACCAGAGCACCTTCTTCCACATGTTTGTTGTGTCTCCCAGTTGGCTTGTGGCAAACTTTAAACGACACTTTTTATGGATATCTTTAAGAAATGGCTTTCTTCTTGTCACTCTTCCATAAAGGCCAGATTTGTGCAATATACGACTATGGACAGAGTCTCCCACCTCAGCTGTAGATCTCTGCAGTTCATCCAGAGTGATCATGGGCCTCTTGGCTGCATCTCTGATCAGTCTTCTCCTTGTATGAGCTGAAAGTTTAGAGGGACGGCCAGGTCTTGGTAGATTTGCAGTGGTCTGATACTCCTTCCATTTCAATATTATTGCTTGCACAGTGCTCCTTGGGATGTTTAAAGCTTGGGAAATCTTTTTGTATCCAAATCCGGCTTTAAACTTCTTCACAACAGTATCTCGGACCTGCCTGGTGTGTTCCTTGTTCTTCATGATGCTCTCTGCGCTTTTAACGGACCTCTGAGACTATCACAGTGCAGGTGCATTTATACGGAGACTTGATTACACACAGGTGGATTGTATTTATCATCATTAGTCATTTAGGTCAACATTGGATCATTCAGAGATCCTCACTGAACTTCTGGAGAGAGTTTGCTGCACTGAAAGTAAAGGGGCTGAATAATTTTGCACGCCCAATTTTTCAGTTTTTGATTTGTTAAAAAGTTTGAAATATCAATAAATGTCATTCCACTTCAAGATTGTGTCCCACTTGTTGTTGATACTTCACAAAAAATACAGTTTTATATCTTTATGTTTGAAGCCTGAAATGTGGCAAAAGGTCGCAAAGTTCAAGGGGGCCGAATACTTTCGCAAGGCACTGTATGCTGCAGTATTTTATGTGTTGGGGGGCAAGGGTCAGTCTGTTATATCTGGAGTATTTCTCCTGTCTTATCCGGTGTCCTGTGTGAATTTAAGTATCCTCTCTCTAATTCTCTCTCTCTCTCAGAGGACCTGAGCCCTAGGACCATGCCTCAGGACTACCTGGCACGATGACTCCTTGCTGTCCCCAGTCCACCTGGCCGTGCTGCTGCTCCAGTTTCAACTGTTCTGCCTGCGGCTATGGAACCCTGACCTGTTCACCGGACGTGCTATCTGTCCCAGACCTGCTGTTTTCAACTCTCTAGAGACAGCAGGAGCGGAAGAGATACTCTTAATGATCGGCTATGAAAAGCCAACTGACGTTTAATCCTGAGGTGCTGACTTGCTGCACCCTTCGACAACTACTGTGATTATTATTATTTGACCCTGCTGGTCATCTATGAACATTTGGACAACTTGGCCGTGTTCTGTTATAATCTCCACCCGGCACAGCCAGAAGAGGACTGGCCACCCCTCATAGCCTGGTTCCTCTCTAGGTTTCTTCCTAGGTTCTGGCCTTTCTAGGGAGTTTTTCCTAGCCAACGTGCTTCTACACCTGCATTGCTTGCTGTTTGGGTTTTCTAGGCTGGGGTTTCTGTACAGCACTTTGTGACATCAGCTGATGTAAGAAGGGCTTTATAAATACATTAGATTGAATTTGATTGATAACAGCTAATGGCTGAACACTGATAGTAACATGTTTAAATCCTTACCATGAGCTTATTTCAGAAATCACAGGGATTACTAATTCGTATCAACATATTGTTCACACAATACTGTCGTCCGAAATCTGATGTTCCCATAGTAATATTAAAGTTATTTAAGGAGGATAAGCAACAGGAATGGCGTACCCAGTACTGTCTGAGGCAATCAACGTCTCTAGCACCATCTAGTGGTCAGAACTGGTAATATCCTCTCCTCCTCTCATAAAACTCATTCTCCTCTCTTCCTCTCCAACTCCTCTTCCTCCTCTCCTCCACTCCACCTCCTCCTCCTCCTCCTCTCCTCTCCTCTCCACATCCTCCTCCTCTCCTCCTCTCCTCCTCTCCTTCTCCTCTGCTCTCTTTCTCCCCTCCTCCTCTCCTCCTCCTCCTCCTCCTCTCCTTCTCCTCTGCTCTCTTTCTCCTCTCCTCTCCTCCTCTCCTCCTCCTCCTCTCCTCCTCCTCCTCTCCTTCTCCTCTCCTCTCCTCCTCCTCCTCCTCCTCTCCTCATCCTCCTCCTCCTCTCCTCTCCTCATCACTACTTTCTTTCTCCTCCTATCCAGGCTGGCAACTCAGAGAACGGTGGTATGGATTGGGAGCAGCCCCAGTACCCTCCGTGGAACCTGGGCGACACAGAGAGCGGGTACCTGACAGTGGCGAACCCGCTGGCCATCTCCCTGTAGATCCATCGGTATCAACCTGGGAATCAGCTACCAGGAGCTGGACAACATATAGTACAAATACAGGTGGGTACCTAAGAACTTCATATCACATTCATAACCTATAGAGATGGGTACCTAAGAACTTCATATCACATTCATAACCTATAGAGATGGGCACCTACATAAGAACTTCATATCACATTCATAACCCATAGAGATGGGCACCTACATAAGAACTTCATATCACATTCATAACCTATAGAGATGGGCACCTACATAAGAACTTCATATCACATTCATAACCCATAGAGATGGGCACCTACATAAGAACTTCATATCACATTCATAACCTATAGAGATGGGCACCTACATAAGAACTTCATATCACATTCATAACCTATAGAGATGGGCACCTACATAAGAACTTCATATCACATTCATAACCTATAGAGATGGGCACCTACATAAGAACTTCATATCACATTCATAACCTATAGAGATGGGCACCTACATAAGAACTTCATATCACATTCATAACCTATAGAGATGGGCACCTACATAAGAACTTCATATCACATTCATAACCCATAGAGATGGGCACCTACATAAGAACTTCATAACACATTCATAACCTATAGAGATGGGCACCTATATAAGAACTCATATCACATTCATAACCCATAGAGATGGGCACTGTGACAATGTTCTTTCCTCAAGAACCCAACAGTTACTCTTTATCAAGTCTTCTTTAATGATGAAACAGGGGGCGTGTTCATTAGGCACCAAACGGAATAAAACAAAGTGAAACGGGGAGGGATACGAACATATGTGACGGTCATGTGTATGGACCGCATCATTAGAACACCTACTGTCATTGGACCACATCATTGGAGCACCTACTGGCATTGGACTGCATCATTAGAACACCTTCTGTCATTGGACCAACAACATTAGAACACCTACTGTCATTGGACCGCATCATTAGAACACCCGCTGTCATTGGACCAACAACATTAGAACACCTACTGTCATTGGACCGCATCATTAGAACACCTTCTTTCATTGGACTGCATCATTAGAACACCTACTGTCATTGGACCGCATCATTAGAACACCCTCTGTCATTGGACCGCATAATTAGAAAACCCTCTGTCATTGGACTGCATCATTAGAACACCTACTGTCATTGGACCAACATCATTAGAACACCTACTGTCATTGGACAGCATCACTAGAACACATACTGTCATGGACCAACATAATTAGAACACCTACTGTCATTGGACCGCATCATTAGAACACCTACTGTCATTGGACCGCATCATTAGAACACCTTCTGTCATTGGACCGCATCATTAGAACACATACTGTCATTTGACCACATCATTAGAACACCCTCTGTCATTGGACCGCATCATTAGAACACCTTCTGTCATTGGACCAACAACATTAGAACACCTACTGTCATTGGACCGCATCATTAGAACACCCGCTGTCATTGGACCAACAACATTAGAACACCTACTGTCATTGGACCGCATCATTAGAACACCCTCTGTCATTGGACCGCATCATTAGAACACCTTCTGTCATTGGACCGCATCATTAGAACACCTTCTGTCATTGGACCAACAACATTAGAACACCTTCTGTCATTGGACCGCATCATTAGAACACCCTCTGTCATTGGACTGCATCATTAGAACACCTACTGTCATTGGACCGAATCATTAGAACACCTACTGTCATTGGACCGCATCATTAGAACACCCTCTGTCATTGGACCACATCATTAGAACACCTACTGTCATTGGACTGCATCATTAGAACACCTACTGTCATTGGACCGAACATCATTAGAACACCTACTGTCATTGGACCAACATCATTAGAACACCTCTGTCATTGGACCGCACCTACTGTCATTGGACATTAGAACACCTTCTGTCATTTAGACCAACAACATTAGAACACCCTCTGTCATTGGACCATCATTAGAACATAATTAGAACACCTCTGTCATTGGACCAACACCTCTTTGACCAACAACATTAGAACACCTTCTGTCATTGGACCGCATCATTAGAACACCCTGTCATTGGACTGAATCATTAGAACACCTACTGTCATTGGACCGCATCATTAGAACACCTACTGTCATTGGACCGCACCTACTGTCATCATTAGAACACCTACTGTCATTGGACCACATCATTAGAACACCCTCTGTCATTGGACCGCATCATTAGAACACCCTCTGTCATTGGACCGCATCATTAGAACACCTTGTCATTGGACCGCATCATTAGAACACCTACTGTCATTGGACCAACAACATTAGAACACCTACTGTCATTGGACCGCATCATTAGAACACCCTCTGTCATTGGACCAACATCATTAGAACACCTACTGTCATTGGACCAACATCATTAGAACACCTACTGTCATTGGACTCATTAGTCATTGGACCACATCATTAGAACATTAGAACACCTTCTGTCATTGGACCAACATCATTAGAACACCTTCTGTCATTGGACCAACATCATTAGAACACCTTCTGTCATTTGACCAACAACATTAGAACACCTTCTGTCATTGGACCGCATCATTAGAACACCCGCTGTCATTGGACTGCATCATTAGAACACCTACTGTCATTGGACCGCATCATTAGAACACCCTCTGCCATTGGACTGCATCATTAGAACACCCTCTGTCATTGGACCGCATCATTAGAACACCTTCTGTCATTGGACCAACAACATTAGAACACCTACTGTCATTGGACCGCATCATTAGAACACCCTCTGTCATTGGACCGCATCATTAGAACACCCTCTGTCATTGGACCGCATCATTAGAACACCGACTGTCATTGGACCAACATCATTAGAACACCCTCTGTCATTGGACCAACATCATTAGAACACCCTCTGTCATTGGACCGCATCATTAGAACACCTACTGTCATTGGACTGCATCATTATTTGTTCTTAACTGACTTGCCTAGTTAAATAAAGTCAAAAAATTGGACCAACATCATTAGAACACCTATTGTTATTGGACCGCATCATTAGAACACCCTCTGTCATTGGACTGCATCATTAGAACACCTACTGTCATTGGACCAACATCATTAGAACACCTACTGTCATTGGACCAACATCATTAGAACACATACTGTCATTGGACCGCATCATTAGAACACCTTACTGTCATTGGTAGTACAGGTCATAGTACATCAGTAGTGGTCAACACCTCAGTCAGTGGACTGCATCATTAGACAGGTCACCCAGTAGTGGTAGTACAGGTCAGTAGTACAGGTCAGGTCAGTAGTACAGGTCTGTCATTGGACAGGTCATTAGAACACCTTCTGGTCATTGGACCAACAGGTCAGTAGAACACCTAGTACAGGTCATAGTGGTAGTTAGAACAGGTCTGTCATTGGACAGGTCAGTAGTGGTAACACCTCAGTAGTGGACCAGTAGTACATCATTAGAACACAGTAGTACAGGTCAGTGGACTGGTCATCATTAGAACAGGTCAGTAGTACAGGTCAGTAGTCAGGTCAGTAGTACAGGTCCCTACAGGTCATTGGAGTACAGGTCAGTAGAACACCTACTGTCAGTACAGGTCATTACAGGTCAGTAGTTAAATACAGGTCAGTAGGACCAACATCATTAGAACACCTATTGTAGTGGACAGGTCATTAGAACACCCTCTGTCAGTACAGGTCATTAGTACACCTACTGTCATTAGACAGGTCACCAGTGGTCAGTAGTACAGGTCATCTGGTGTAGTACAGGTCATAGTACAGGTCAGTACAGGTCAGTCAGTACAGGTCAGTAGTACAGGTCAGTAGTGGTAGTACAGGTCAGTAGTGGTAGTAGTAGTACAGGTCAGTAGTAGGTCAGTAGTGCAGGTCAATGGTAGTACAGGTCAGTAGTGGTAGTACAGGTCAGTAGTGTCAGGTCAGTAGTACAGGTCAGTAGTGGTAGTACAGGTCAGTAGTGGTAGTACAGGTCAGTGTACAGGTCAGTAGTACAGGTCAGTAGTGGTAGTACAGGTAGTAGTACAGGTCAGTAGTACAGGTCAGTAGTGGTAGTACAGGTCAGTAGTTGGTCTAGTACAGGTCAGTAGTACAGGTCAGTAGTACAGGTCAGTAGTGGTAGTACAGGTCAGTAGTACAGGTCAGTAGTACAGGTCAAGTACAGGTCAGGTGGTAGTACAGGTCAGTAGTGCAGGTAGTGTACAGGTCAGTAGTGCATTAGTAGTACAGGTCAGTAGTGGTCAGGTGGTAGTACAGGTCAGTAGTAGTACAGGTCAGTAGTACAGGTCAGTAGTGCAGGTCAGTAGTACAGGTCAGTAGTACAGGTCAGTAGTACAGGTCAGTAGTACAGGTAGTACAGGTCAGTAGTACAGGTCAGTAGTGTAGTACAGGTCAGTAGTGCAGGTCAGTAGTGGTAGTACAGGTCAGTAGTACAGGTCAGTAGTGGTAGTACAGGTCAGTAGTACAGGTCAGTAGTACAGGTCAGTAGTGGTAGTACAGGTCAGTAGTGGTAGTACAGGTCAGTAGTACAGGTCAGTAGTACAGGTCAGTAGTACAGGTCAGTAGTGGTAGTACAGGTCAGTAGTGGTAGTACAGGTCAGTAGTACAGGTCAGTAGTACAGGTCAGTAGTGGTAGTACAGGTCAGTAGTACAGGTCAGTAGTACAGGTCAGTAGTACAGGTCAGTAGTACAGGTCAGTAGTACAGGTCAGTAGTGGTAGTAGTACAGGTCAGTAGTACAGGTCAGTAGTACAGGTCAGGTCAGGTAGTACAGGTCAGTAGTACAGGTCAGTAGTACAGGTAGTAGGTAGTACAGGTCAGTAGTACAGGTCAGTAGTACAGGTCAGTAGTACAGGTCAGTAGTACAGGTCAGTAGTGGTAGTACAGGTCAGTAGTACAGGTCAGTAGTACAGGTCAGTAGTACAGGTCAGTAGTGGTCAGTAGTACAGGTCAGTAGTACAGGTCAGTAGTGGTCAGTAGTACAGGTCAGTAGTACAGGTCAGTAGTGCAGGTCAGTAGTAGTACAGGTCAGTAGTACAGGTCAGTAGTACAGGTCAGTAGTACAGGTCAGTAGTACAGGTCAGTAGTGGTAGTACAGGTCAGTAGTACAGGTCAGTAGTACAGGTCAGTAGTGGTAGGTCAGTAGTACAGGTCAGTAGTACAGGTCAGTAGTGGTAGTACAGGTCAGTAGTACAGGTCAGTAGTACAGGTCAGTAGTGGTAGTACAGGTCAGTAGTACAGGTCAGTAGTACAGGTCAGTAGTGGTAGTACAGGTCAGTAGTACAGGTCAGTAGTACAGGTCAGTAGTACAGGTCAGTAGTACAGGTCAGTACAGGTCAGTAGTGGTAGTACAGGTCAGTAGTGGTAGTACAGGTCAGTAGTACAGGTCAGTAGTACAGGTCAGTAGTGGTAGTACAGGTCAGTAGTACAGGTCAGTAGTACAGGTCAGTAGTACAGGTCAGTAGTACAGGTCAGTAGTACAGGTCAGTAGTACAGGTCAGTAGTACAGGTCAGTAGTACAGGTCAGTAGTACAGGTCAGTAGTACAGGTCAGTAGTGGTAGTACAGGTCAGTAGTACAGGTCAGTAGTACAGGTCAGTAGTGGGTACAGGTCAGTAGTACAGGTCAGTACAGGTCAGTAGTACAGGTCAGTAGTACAGGTCAGTAGTACAGGTCAGTACAGGTCAGTAGTACAGGTCAGTAGTACAGGTCAGTAGTACAGGTCAGTAGTGCAGGTCAGTAGTACAGGTCAGTAGTACAGGTCAGTAGTACAGGTCAGTAGTACAGGTCAGTAGTACAGGTCAGTAGGTCAGTAGTAGTACAGGTCAGTAGTACAGGTCAGTAGTGGTAGTACAGGTCAGTAGTGGTCAGTAGTGCAGGTCAGTAGTACAGGTCAGTAGTACAGGTCAGTAGTACAGGTCAGTAGTGGTAGTACAGGTAGTAGTACAGGTCAGTAGTGGTCAGGTCAGTCAGTACAGGTCAGTAGTAGTACAGGTCAGTAGTGGGTCAGTAGTACAGGTCAGTAGTACAGGTCAGTAGTACAGGTCAGTAGTACAGGTCAGTACAGGTCAGTAGTGGTCAGTAGTGCAGGTCAGTAGTAGTACAGGTCAGTAGTGGTAGTACAGGTCAGTAGTACAGGTCAGTAGTGCAGGTCAGTAGTACAGGTCAGTAGTACAGGTCAGTAGTACAGGTCAGTAGTGGTAGTACAGGTCAGTAGTACAGGTCAGTAGTACAGGTCAGTAGTACAGGTCAGTAGCAGGTCAGTAGTACAGGTCAGTAGTACAGGTCAGTAGTGCAGGTCAGTAGTGGTCAGTACAGGTCAGTAGTGGTCAGTACAGTAGTCAGGTAGTACAGGTCAGTAGTACAGGTCAGTAGTGGTAGTACAGGTCAGTAGTACAGGTCAGTAGTGGGTCGGTAGTACAGGTCAGTAGTACAGGTCAGTAGTACAGGTCAGTAGTACAGGTCAGTAGTGGTAGTACAGGTCAGTAGTGGTAGTACAGGTCAGTAGTACAGGTCAGTAGGTACAGGTCAGTAGTACAGGTCAGTAGTGGTCAGTACAGGTCAGTAGTACAGGTCAGTAGTACAGGTCAGTAGTACAGGTCAGTAGTGGTAGTACAGGTCAGTAGTACAGGTCAGTAGTACAGGTCAGTCAGTAGTGCAGGTCAGTAGTACAGGTCAGTAGTACAGGTCAGTAGTACAGGTCAGTAGTGGTAGTACAGGTCAGTAGTAGTAGTGCAGGTCAGTAGTACAGGTCAGTAGTGGGTCAGTAGTACAGGTCAGTAGTACAGGTCAGTAGTGGTACAGGTCAGTAGTACAGGTCAGTAGTAGTGCAGGTCAGTAGTACAGGTCAGTAGTACAGGTCAGTAGTACAGGTCAGTAGTGGTAGTACAGGTCAGTAGTACAGGTCAGTAGTACAGGTCAGTAGTAGTACAGGTCAGTAGTACAGGTCAGTAGTACAGGTCAGTAGTACAGGTCAGTAGTACAGGTCAGTAGTGGTAGTACAGGTCAGTAGTACAGGTCAGTAGTACAGGTCAGTAGTGGGTCAGTAGTACAGGTCAGTAGTACAGGTCAGTAGTACAGGTCAGTAGTGGGTCAGTACAGGTCAGTAGTACAGGTCAGTAGTAGGTCAGTAGTACAGGTCAGTAGTACAGGTCAGTAGTGGTAGTGCAGGTCAGTAGTACAGGTCAGTAGTGGTCAGTAGTACAGGTCAGTAGTACAGGTCAGTAGTACAGGTCAGTAGTACAGGTCAGTAGTGGTAGTACAGGTCAGTAGTACAGGTCAGTAGTACAGGTCAGTAGTACAGGTCAGTAGTGCAGGTCAGTAGTACAGGTCAGTAGTGGTAGTACAGGTCAGTAGTACAGGTCAGTAGTGCAGGTCAGTAGTGGTAGTACAGGTCAGTAGTACAGGTCAGTAGTGCAGGTCAGTAGTGCAGGTCAGTAGTACAGGTCAGTAGTACAGGTCAGTAGTACAGGTCAGTAGTGCAGGTCAGTAGTGGTAGTACAGGTCAGTAGTACAGGTCAGTAGTGCAGGTCAGTAGTACAGGTCAGTAGTACAGGTCAGTAGTACAGGTCAGTAGTACAGGTCAGTAGTGGTAGTACAGGTCAGTAGTACAGGTCAGTAGTACAGGTCA
The DNA here is from genome assembly GCF_036934945.1 of Oncorhynchus masou masou. Classification (NCBI taxonomy): domain Eukaryota; kingdom Metazoa; phylum Chordata; class Actinopteri; order Salmoniformes; family Salmonidae; genus Oncorhynchus; species Oncorhynchus masou. Next base: position 7,224 of record NW_027009068.1, on the reverse strand, counting down.
GTAGTACAGGTCAGTAGTACAGGTCAGTAGTACAGGTCAGTAGTGGTAGTACAGGTCAGTAGTGGTAGTACAGGTCAGTAGTACAGGTCAGTAGTACAGGTCAGTAGTGGTAGTACAGGTCAGTAGTACAGGTCAGTAGTACAGGTCAGTAGTGGTAGTACAGGTCAGTAGTACAGGTCAGTAGTACAGGTCAGTAGTACAGGTCAGTAGTGGTAGGTCAGTAGTACAGGTCAGTAGTTCAGGTCAGTAGTACAGGTCAGTAGTACAGGTCAGTAGTACAGGTCAGTAGTACAGGTCAGTAGTACAGGTCAGTAGTACAGGTCAGTAGTACAGGTCAGTAGTACAGGTCAGTAGTGCAGGTCAGTAGTACAGGTAGTACAGGTCAGTAGTACAGGTCAGTAGTGGTCAGTAGTACAGGTCAGTAGTACAGGTCAGTAGTGGTAGTACAGGTCAGTAGTACAGGTCAGTAGTGGTAGTAGTGGTAGTACAGGTCAGTAGTACAGGTCAGTAGTACAGGTCAGTAGTACAGGTCAGTAGTGGTAGTACAGGTCAGTAGTACAGGTCAGTAGTACAGGTCAGTAGTGCAGGTCAGTAGTACAGGTCAGTAGTGGTAGTACAGGTCAGTAGTGCAGGTCAGTAGTACAGGTCAGTAGTACAGGTCAGTAGTACAGGTCAGTAGTGGTAGTACAGGTCAGTAGTGCAGGTCAGTAGTACAGGTCAGTAGTACAGGTCAGTAGTACATGTCAGTAGTACAGGTCAGTAGTGCAGGTCAGTAGTGCAGGTCAGTAGTGGTAGTGCAGGTCAGTAGTACAGGTCAGTAGTACAGGTCAGTAGTACAGGTCAGTAGTACAGGTCAGTAGTGCAGGTCAGTAGTGCAGGTCAGTAGTGGTAGTACAGGTCAGTAGTACAGGTCAGTAGTACAGGTCAGTAGTGGTAGTACAGGTCAGTAGTACAGGTCAGTAGTACAGGTCAGTAGTGGTAGTGCAGGTCAGTAGTACAGGTCAGTAGTACAGGTCAGTAGTGGTAGTGCAGGTCAGTAGTACAGGTCAGTAGTGGTAGTGCAGGTCAGTAGTACAGGTCAGTAGTACAGGTCAGTAGTGCAGGTCAGTAGTACAGGTCAGTAGTACAGGTCAGTAGTACAGGTCAGTAGTGGTAGGTCAGTAGTACAGGTCAGTAGTACAGGTCAGTAGTACAGGTCAGTAGTACAGGTCAGTCAGTAGTACAGGTCAGTAGTGGTAGTACAGGTCAGTAGTGCAGGTCAGTAGTACAGGTCAGTAGTGCAGGTCAGTAGTACAGGTCAGTAGTACAGGTCAGTAGTACAGGTCAGTAGTACAGGTCAGTAGTACAGGTCAGTAGTACAGGTCAGTAGTACAGGTCAGTAGTACAGGTCAGTAGTACAGGTCAGTAGTACAGGTCAGTAGTACAGGTCAGTAGTGCAGGTCAGTAGTGCAGGTCAGTAGTACAGGTCAGTAGTGCAGGTCAGTAGTACAGGTCAGTAGTGGTAGTGCAGGTCAGTAGTACAGGTCAGTAGTACAGGTCAGTAGTACAGGTCAGTAGTGCAGGTCAGTAGTGCAGGTCAGTAGTACAGGTCAGTAGTACAGGTCAGTAGTGCAGGTCAGTAGTACAGGTCAGTAGTACAGGTCAGTAGTACAGGTCAGTAGTACAGGTCAGTAGTGCAGGTCAGTAGTACAGGTCAGTAGTACAGGTCAGTAGTACAGGTCAGTAGTGCAGGTCAGTAGTACAGGTCAGTAGTACAGGTCAGTAGTACAGGTCAGTAGTACAGGTCAGTAGTGGTAGTACAGGTCAGTAGTACAGGTCAGTAGTGCAGGTCAGTAGTACAGGTCAGTAGTACAGGTCAGTAGTACAGGTCAGTAGTGCAGGTCAGTAGTACAGGTCAGTAGTGGTAGTACAGGTCAGTAGTACAGGTCAGTAGTACAGGTCAGTAGTACAGGTCAGTAGTACAGGTCAGTAGTACAGGTCAGTACAGGTCAGTAGTACAGGTCAGTAGTGCAGGTCAGTAGTACAGGTCAGTAGTACAGGTCAGTAGTGGTCAGTAGTGGTAGTACAGGTCAGTAGTGCAGGTCAGTGTGGTACAGGTCAGTAGTACAGGTCAGTAGTACAGGTCAGTAGGTCAGTAGTACAGGTCAGTAGTGCAGGTCAGTAGTACAGGTCAGTAGTACAGGTCAGTAGTACAGGTCAGTAGTGCAGGTCAGTAGTGGTAGTACAGGTCAGTAGTACAGGTCAGTAGTACAGGTCAGTAGTACAGGTCAGTAGTACAGGTCAGTAGTGGTAGTGCAGGTCAGTAGTGCAGGTCAGTAGTACAGGTCAGTAGTACAGGTCAGTAGTGGTAGTACAGGTCAGTAGTACAGGTCAGTAGTACAGGTCAGTAGTACAGGTCAGTAGTACAGGGCTCAGGTAGTACAGGTCAGTAGTACAGGTCAGTAGTACAGGTAGTACAGGTCAGTAGGTGTAGGTCAGTAGTAGTACAGGTCAGTAGTACAGTCAGTAGTACAGGTAGTAGTACAGGTCAGTAGTAGGTCAGTAGTCAGTAGTAGTGGTAGTACAGGTCAGTAGTACAGGTCAGTAGTACAGGTCAGTAGTGCAGGTCAGTAGTACAGGTCAGTAGTACAGGTCAGTAGTGCAGGTCAGTAGTACAGGTCAGTAGTACAGGTCAGTAGTGGTAGTACAGGTCAGTAGTGGTAGTACAGGTCAGTAGTACAGGTCAGTAGTACAGGTCAGTAGTACAGGTCAGTAGTACAGGTCAGTAGTGGTAGTACAGGTCAGTAGTACAGGTCAGTAGTACAGGTCAGTAGTACAGGTCAGTAGTACAGGTCAGTAGTACAGGTCAGTAGTACAGGTCAGTAGTACAGGTCAGTAGTACAGGTCAGTAGTACAGGTCAGTAGTGCAGGTCAGTAGTACAGGTCAGTAGTGCAGTACAGGTAGTCAGTAGTACAGGTCAGTAGTACAGGTCAGTAGTACAGGTCAGTAGTGGTCAGTACAGGTCAGTAGTAGTACAGGTCAGTAGTACAGGTCAGTAGTACAGGTCAGTAGTGGTCAGTACAGGTCAGTAGTACAGGTCAGTAGTCAGTAGTACAGGTCAGTAGTGCAGGTCAGTAGTACAGGTCAGTAGTGCAGGTCAGTAGTGCAGGTCAGTAGTACAGGTCAGTAGTAGTACAGGTCACAGGTCAGTAGTACAGGTCAGTAGTGCAGGTCAGTAGTGGTAGTACAGGTCAGTAGTACAGGTCAGTAGTGCAGGTCAGTAGTGGTCAGTAGTACAGGTCAGTAGTACAGGTCAGTAGTACAGGTCAGTAGTACAGGTCAGTAGTGCAGGTCAGTAGTACAGGTCAGTAGTGCAGGTCAGTAGTACAGGTCAGTAGTACAGGTCAGTAGTGCAGGTCAGTAGTACAGGTCAGTAGTACAGGTCAGTAGTACAGGTCAGTAGTGCAGGTCAGTAGTACAGGTCAGTAGTACAGGTCAGTAGTAGTACAGGTCAGTAGTGCAGGTCAGTAGTACAGGTCAGTAGTCAGTAGTGGTAGTACAGGTCAGTAGTACAGGTCAGTAGTACAGGTCAGTAGTACAGGTCAGTAGTGGTCAGTAGTGCAGGTCAGTAGGTCACAGGTCAGTAGTACAGGTCAGTAGTGGTAGTACAGGTCAGTAGTACAGGTCAGTAGTGGTAGGTCAGTAGTACAGGTCAGTAGTACAGGTCAGTAGTACAGGTCAGTAGTACAGGTCAGTAGTACAGGTCAGTAGTGGTAGTACAGGTCAGTAGTGGTAGTACAGGTCAGTAGTACAGGTCAGTAGTACAGGTCAGTAGTGCAGGTCAGTAGTACAGGTCAGTAGTACAGGTCAGTAGTACAGGTCAGTAGTGGTAGTACAGGTCAGTAGTGCAGGTCAGTAGTGGTAGTACAGGTCAGTAGTACAGGTCAGTAGTACAGGTCAGTAGTCAGGTCAGTAGTGCAGGTCAGTAGTACAGGTCAGTAGTAGTGTACAGGTAGTAGTACAGGTCAGGTCAGTAGTACAGGTCAGTAGTACAGGTCAGTAGTACAGGTCAGTCAGTAGTGGTAGTACAGGTCAGTAGTACAGGTCAGTAGTAGGTCAGGTCAGTAGTACAGGTCAGTAGTGGTAGTAGCAGGTCAGTAGTACAGGTCAGTAGTACAGGTCAGTAGTACAGGTCAGTAGTACAGGTCAGTAGTACAGGTCAGTAGTACAGGTCAGTAGTACAGGTCAGTAGTGGTAGTACAGGTCAGTAGTACAGGTCAGTAGTACAGGTCAGTAGTACAGGTCAGTAGTCGAAGTACAGGTCAGTAGTACAGGTCAGTAGTACAGGTCAGTAGTACAGGTCAGTAGTACAGGTCAGTAGTACAGGTCAGTAGTACAGGTCAGTAGTACAGGTCAGTAGTACAGGTCAGTAGTGGTAGTACAGGTCAGTAGTACAGGTCAGTAGTACAGGTCAGTAGTACAGGTCAGTAGTACAGGTCAGTAGTACAGGTCAGTAGTGCAGGTCAGTAGTGCAGGTCAGTAGTACAGGTCAGTAGTGCAGGTCAGTAGTGCAGGTCAGTAGTACAGGTCAGTAGTGCAGGTCAGTAGTACAGGTCAGTAGTACAGGTCAGTAGTACAGGTCAGTAGTACAGGTCAGTAGTACAGGTCAGTAGTGCAGGTCAGTAGTACAGGTCAGTAGTACAGGTCAGTAGTACAGGTCAGTAGTGCAGGTCAGTAGTACAGGTCAGTAGTACAGGTCAGTAGTACAGGTCAGTAGTACAGGTCAGTAGTACAGGTCAGTAGTTGTAGTGCAGGTCAGTAGTACAGGTCAGTAGTGCAGGTCAGTAGTAGTACAGGTCAGTAGTAGTAGTACAGGTCAGTAGTGCAGGTCAGTAGTACAGGTCAGTAGTGGTCAGTAGTACAGGTCAGTAGTACAGGTCAGTAGTACAGGTCAGTAGTACAGGTCAGTAGTGGTAGTACAGGTCAGTAGTACAGGTAGTGCAGGTCAGTACAGGTCAGTAGTACAGGTCAGTAGTACAGGTCAGTAGTACAGGTCAGTAGTGGTACAGTACAGGTCAGTAGTACAGGTCAGTAGTGGTAGTACAGGTCAGTAGTACAGGTCAGTAGTAGTACAGGTCAGTAGTGGTAGTGCAGGTCAGTAGTGGTAGTACAGGTCAGTAGTACAGGTCAGTAGTACAGGTCAGTAGTACAGGTCAGTAGTACAGGTAGTACAGGTCAGTAGTCAGGTCAGTAGTGGTAGTAGGTCAGTAGTACAGGTCAGTAGTACAGGTCAGTAGTGCAGGTCAGTAGTAGTACAGGTCAGTAGTGCAGGTCAGTAGTACAGGTCAGTAGTACAGGTCAGTAGTACAGGTCAGTAGTACAGGTCAGTAGTACAGGTCAGTAGTGGTAGTACAGGTCAGTAGTACAGGTCAGTAGTACAGGTCAGTAGTACAGGTCAGTAGTTGTAGTGCAGGTCAGTAGTACAGGTCAGTAGTACAGGTCAGTAGTACAGGTCAGTAGTACAGGTCAGTAGTACAGGTCAGTAGTGCAGGTCAGTAGTACAGGTCAGTAGTACAGGTCAGTAGTACAGGTCAGTAGTACAGGTCAGTAGTACAGGTCAGGTCCAGTAGTACAGGTCAGTAGTGGTAGTACAGGTCAGTAGTGCAGGTCAGTAGTACAGGTCAGTAGTACAGGTCAGTAGGTCAGTAGTACAGGTCAGTAGTACAGGTCAGTAGTGCAGGTCAGTAGTGCAGGTCAGTAGTACAGGTCAGTAGTACAGGTCAGTAGTACAGGTCAGTAGTACAGGTCAGTAGTACAGGTCAGTAGTACAGGTCAGTAGTGCAGGTCACAGGTCAGTAGTACAGGTCAGTAGTACAGGTCAGTAGTACAGGTCAGTAGTAGGTCAGGTCAGTAGTACAGGTCAGTAGTACAGGTCAGTAGTGGTAGTACAGGTCAGTAGTACAGGTCAGTAGTACAGGTCAGTAGTACAGGTCAGTAGTACAGGTCAGTAGTACAGGTCAGTGTACAGGTCAGTAGTACAGGTCAGTAGTACAGGTCAGTAGTACAGGTCAGTAGTACAGGTCAGTAGTGTCAGTAGTACAGGTCAGTAGTACAGGTCAGTAGTACAGGTCAGTAGTGCAGGTCAGTAGTACAGGTCCGTAGTAGGTCAGTAGTACAGTAGTAGTGCAGGTCAGTAGTACAGGTCAGTAGTGCAGGTCAGTAGTACAGGTCAGTAGTACAGGTCAGTAGTACAGGTCAGTAGTGCAGGTCAGTAGTACAGGTCAGTAGTTGTAGGTCAGTAGTACAGGTCAGTAGTACAGGTCAGTAGTACAGGTCAGTAGTACAGGTCAGTAGTGGTAGTACAGGTCAGTAGTACAGGTCAGTAGTACAGGTCAGTAGTACAGGTCAGTAGTGCAGGTCAGTAGTACAGGTCAGTAGTGGTAGTACAGGTCAGTAGTGCAGGTCAGTAGTACAGGTCAGTAGTACAGGTCAGTAGTGGTAGTACAGGTCAGTAGTACAGGTCAGTAGTGCAGGTCAGTAGTACAGGTCAGTAGTACAGGTCAGTAGTACAGGTCAGTAGTGGTAGTAGGTCAGTAGTGGTAGTACAGGTCAGTAGTAGTAGTACAGGTCAGTAGTACAGGTCAGTAGTACAGGTCAGTAGTACAGGTCAGTAGTACAGGTCAGTAGTGGTAGTACAGGTCAGTCAGTGTAGTAGTACAGGTCAGTAGTACAGGTCAGTAGTACAGGTCAGTAGCAGGTCAGTAGTGGTAGTACAGGTCAGTAGTACAGGTCAGTAGTGGTAGTACAGGTCAGTAGTAGTACAGGTCAGGTCAGTAGTGGTAGTACAGGTCAGTAGTACAGGTCAGTAGTACAGGTCAGTAGTACAGGTCAGTAGTACAGGTCAGTAGTGGTAGTAGTGGTAGTCAGGTCAGTTGTGCAGGTCAGGTCAGTAGTACAGGTCAGTAGTACAGGTCAGTAGTGGTAGTAGGTCAGTAGTACAGGTCAGTAGTGGTAGTACAGGTCAGTAGTACAGGTCAGTAGTACAGGTCAGTAGTACAGGTCAGTAGTGGTAGTACAGGTCAGTAGTGCAGGTCAGTAGTGGTAGTACAAGTCAGTAGTGGTAGTACAGGTCAGTAGTGGTAGTACTAGTCAGTAGTGGTAGTGCAGGTCAGTAGTGCAGGTCAGTAGTGGTAGGTCAGTAGTACAGGTCAGTAGTACAGGTCAGTAGTACAGGTCAGTAGTGG
>NW_027009067.1:32500-52500 GCF_036934945.1 Oncorhynchus masou masou | reverse complement strand
CCCAACGCTCTAACCACTAGGCTACCTGCTGGTTAGTCCAACGCTCTAACCACTAGGCTACCTGCTGGTTACTAGTCCAACACTCAAACCACTAGGCTACCTGCTGGTTACTAGTCCAATGGTCTAACCACTAGGCTACCTGCTGGTTACTAGTCCAACACTCAAACCACTAGGCTACCTGCTGGTTACTAGTCCAATGCTAAAACCACTAGGCTACCTGCTGGTTACTAGTCCAATGTCTAACCACTAGGCTACTTGCTGGTTACTAGTCCAATGGTCTAACCACTAGGCTACCTGCTGGTTACTAGTCCAACGCTCTAACCACTAGGCTACCTGCTGGTTACTGGTCCAACGCTCAAACCACTAGGCTACCTGCTGGTTACTAGTCCAACACTCAAACCACTAGGCTACCTGCTGGTTACTAGTCCAATGCTAAAACCACTAGGCTACCTGCTGGTTACTAGTCCAATGCTCTAACCACTAGGCTACTTGCTGGTTACTAGTCCAACGCTCTAACCACTAGGCTACCTGCTGGTTACTGGTCCAACGCTCTAACCACTAGGCTACCTGCTGGTTACTATAGTCCAACGCTCTAACCACTAGGCTACCTGCTGGTTACTAGTCCAACGCTCTAACCACTAGGCTACCTGCTGGTTACTAGTCCAACGCACTAACCACTAGGCTACCCGTCCAACGCTCTAACCACTGGGCTACCTGCCGTCCCAACGCTCTAACCACTAGGCTACCTGCCGTCCCAACGCTCTAACCACTAGGCTACCTGCTGGTTACTAGTCCAACGCTCTAACCACTAGGCTACCTGCCGTCCCAACGCTCTAACCACTAGGCTACCTGCTGGTTACTAGTCCAACGCTCTAACCACTAGGCTACCTGCCGTCCCAACGCCTCTAACCACTAGGGCTACCTGCTGGTTACTGGTCCAACCCTCTAACCACTAGGCTACCTGCTGGTTACTAGTCCAACACTAGAACCACTAGGCTACCTGCTGGTTACTGGTCCAACGCTCTAACCACTAGGCTACCTGCTGGTTACTAGTCCAACGCTCTAACCACTAGGCTTCCTGCTGGTTGACTGGTCCAACGCTCTAACCACTAGGGCTACCTGCTGGTTACTAGTCCAACACTCAAACCACTAGGCTACCTGCTGGTTAGTCCAATGCTCAAACCACTAGGCTACCTGCTGGTTACTAGTCCAACGCTCTAACCACTTGGCTACTTGCTGTTACCAGTCCAATGGTCTAACCACTAGGCTGCCTGCTGGTTACTAGTCCAAATCTAACCACTAGGCTACCTGCTGGTTACTGGTCCAACGCTCTAACCACTAGGCTACCTGCTGGTTACTATAGTCCAACGCTCTAACCACTAGGCTACCTGCTGGTTACTAGTCCAACGCTCTAACCACTAGGCTACCTGCCGTCCCAACGCTCTAACCACTAGGCTACCTGCCGGTTAACCACTAGTCCAACACTCTAACCACTAGGCTACCTGCTGTTACTAGGGCCAACGCTCCAACACCGTCCCAATGCTCTAACCACTAGGCTACCTGCTGGTTAAGTCCAATGCTCTAACCACTAGGCTACCTGCCGTCCCAACGCTCTAACCACTAGGCTACCTGCTGGTTACTAGTCCAACACTCAAACCACTAGGCTACCTGCTGGTTACTAGTCCAACACTCGAACCACTAGGCTACCTGCTGGTTACTAGTCCAATGCTCTAACCACTAGGCTACCTGCTGGTTACTAGTCCAACGCTCTAACCACTAGGCTACCTGCTGGTTACTAGTCCAACGCTCTAACCACTAGGCTACCTGCTGGTTACTAGTCCAACGCTCTAACCACTCGGCTACCTGCTGGTTACTAGGCCAACGCTCAAACCACTAGGCTACTTGCTGGTTACTAGTCCAACGCTCTAACCACTAGGCTACCTACCGTCCCTACACTCTAACCACTAGGCTACCTGCCGTCCCATTGGAGGTAGTGTGCTGTGTTGTTGTGTTTTCTGTTGTATTAAAGTACCAATCCCCTTGGTGCAGCTTTGTGGCTGGGCTCTCTGCTGAGTCAGCTGCTCAGTGTGTGTGTAATGTGTGTGTGTGTGTGACATAGAGAAGGGGTGAGTTGTGGCTCCACAAATGAAACAACAGACACAGTGACAGAGTGAAAAGGAGAGTGTTAGCTACGTGAAGCTACAAGCTAAATGTTAGCACAGCAGCAACTTGATCAGCCTCAGGTTCATCATCTAGATGCTCGCTTGACTGTCACACTAGATTGTCTAAGTGGGAAATACCTGGCTTGTGGCCATTCAGAGTAGCACTTTAGCTACAGAATGCATTGTTGTGGTGATATCTGGAATGATTACGGGCAACCTGACCTATTATCAAGCTGCTACTGTGAAATGGTAAGACCCGAGAGCAGAGAGGAAAACATTCCACAAGGGCCACAGACAGAATGAGAGAAGAGGATAGTTACCTGCATCCACGTCAGCTAGTTACAAATGCAGACAAGAACAAAGAGAGGAAATAAAAGAAAATCCAAGGTGCAGGCAAGTTTTATTCTCAGTTCAAATTAAACACACACACAGAGACAGACAGACAGAGACAGGACACAGACAGACAGACAGAGACAGTGAGACAGACAGACAGACAGACAGAGAGAGACAGACAGAGAGAGACAGACAGAGACAGACAGAGACAGACAGAGACAGAGACAGAGAGAGACAGACAGAGACAGAGAGAGACAGACCGAGAGACAGACAGACAGACAGAGACAGACAGAGACAGACAGAGAGAGACAGAGACAGACAGAGAGACAGACAGACAGAGAGAGACAGACAGAGAGAGACAGACAGAGACAGACAGAGACAGACAGACAGACAGAGACAGACAGAGACAGACAGAGACAGACAGAGACAGACAGACAGAGACAGACAGAGACAGACAGACACAGACAGACAGAGACAGACAGAGACAGACAGAGACAGACAGAGACAGACAGAGACAGACAGAGACAGAGAGACAGAGAGAGACTCGAGAGAGAAGACCAAGCATCCCAGGTTGAGTGTACAGCCTAGAGCTGTGAGAGGAGAGGGGGAGGGAGAGTGCAGTAGGGTTATCACACAGAATGTCACACTGCACATCACCCCTGGCCAGTCAGTGGGTGGTAGAAGAGCAGGTCTTTAATCAGATCCTAGTAGCTATAAGCACATCTGATGCTGTCTGATGTCACATGACCTACCATAACCTCACACACAACTATCCTGCTTCATGCTATCTACATTGGGCCCTTACGTTGTGTTAACATGGCAGCCAGCACATTGTGTTGACGTTGTGAGAACGTTGTGACAACAGCCAGCTGTGTTTGGGTTGGTGTTCTATAACCTATCATGTGTCCATTCATACGCTGTGTGTCTGAGAGGACCTGAGAGAGACCACCACAGCAGTCAGTACGAGCTGCCGTTCCCTCTGCAGTCCAGTCTACACACTAAGAATAGGCCTGGTTGGCGGCTCTGTGTGGTTCGGTGGTTACTAGGCCGTGGGAGCAACTACAGCAGCCTACAACTCAATCCATTTCCAGGAGAATTGGGGACCGTCTTGGGAGCATCCATTTTTAGATAGGTGGTTAAGACAGCGTGTGTGTGATCAAGCAGGGATTTTCTATTTTGTTAGGCCATTGGTCATGGAACAATGATATCAAAGAGACAGAGTTCTTTTTGGTGGAAACACTTCCTCGATGGGCGGCGGTGCCAAGAATTTGCCAGGATCAAAGACCTAAGGCTTGTCGTTTTGACTTCGCTAAAAACACATTCTGCCTTCAAATGCTGGATTGTGTTGCTCTTGGCAGCTGACTGTTATAATCAAGAGGCAAAGAAGCGAAAAACACCCGTTGAGTTGTTGACATTTTTCTTTGTGGATATTCCCTAGCCTGCCACCGGCATGCACAGACTCAAGCCACCAGCTATGAAGAGTGACTTTGTGGATATTCCCTAGCCTGCCACCGGCATGCACAGACTCAAGCCAGCAGCTATGAAGAGTGACTTTGTGGATATTCCCTAGCCTGCCACCGGCATGCACAGACTCAAGCCAGCAGCTGAAGAGTGACTTTGTGGATATTCCCTAGCCTGCCACCGGCATGCACAGACTCAAGGCACCAGCTATGTAGAGTGACTTTGGATATTCCCTAGCCTGCCACCGGCATGCACAGACTCAAGCCACCAGCTATGTAGAGTGACTTTGTGGATATTCCCTAGCCTGCCACCGGCATGCACAGACTCAAGCCACCAGCTATGAAGAGTGACTTTGTGGATATTCCCTAGCCTGCACCGGGCTATGAAGAGTGACATGCAGAGACTCAAGCCAGCAGCTATGAAGAGTGACTTTGTGGATATTCCCCACCGCATGCTTTGTGGATAGACTCAAGGCAAGCCAGCAGCTATGAAGAGTGACTTTGTGGATATTCCCTAGCCTGCCACCGGCATGCACAGACTCAAGCCACCAGCTATGAAGAGTGACTTTGTGGATATTCCCTGCCACCGGCATGCAGAGACTCAAGCCAGCAGCTATGCCAGCCTGCCACCGCATGCACAGACTCAAGCCAGCAGCTATGAAGAGTGACTTTGTGGATATTCCTAGCCTGCCACCCGGCATCCAGACTCAAGCCAGCTATGCAGAGTGACTTTGTGGATATTCCCTAGGCCACCGCATGCACAGACTCAAGCCAGCAGCTATGAAGAGTGACTTTGTGGATATTCCCTAGCCTGCCACCGCATGCACAGACTCAAGCCAGCAGCTATGTAGAGTGACTTTGTGGATATTCCCTGCCTGCCACCGGCATGCACAGACTCAAGGCACCAGCTATGAAGAGTGACTTTGTGGATATTCCCTAGCCTGCCACCGGCATGCACAGACTCAAGCCAGCAGCTATGCAGAGTGACTTTGTGGATATTCCCTAGCCTGCCACCGGCATGCACAGACTCAAGCCAGCAGCTATGTAGAGTGACTTTGTGGATATTCCCTAGCCTGCCACCGGCATGCACAGACTCAAGCCAACAGCTATGAAGAGTGACTTTGTGGATATTCCCTAGCCTGCCACCGCATGCACAGACTCAAGCCAGCAGCTATGTAGAGTGACTTTGTGGATATTCCCTAGCCTGCCACCATGCACAGACTCAAGCCAGCAGCTATGTAGAGTGACTTTGTGGATATTCCTGACTTTGTGGAGCCTGCCACGGGATGCACAGACTCAAGCCACCAGCTATGAAGAGTGACTGACAGACAGTGGGACACACGGATCATCCTTCAGTTCTACTCCTGCATGTAAATGTTAAACCTTCCAATAGGTGTCTCAATATTTAGGAGGCTATTCCACTATGAGACTATCGAAGCCCATCTATAGGGCGGTTGGTAAGCTATCAGTTAAGACCATTGGGCCAGTAACCGAAAGGTGCGGTTTCAAATCCCTGAGCCGACGAGGTTTCAAAAATATGTCAATATGCCCTTGAGCAAGGCACTTAAAGGAACAATTGGGGTTAAGTCTCTCTGGATAAGAGGGACTGCTAAATGACTAAAATGTCAAATGTAAATTTATGAGGCAACGTTTTCTACACAGAGTGTTAGTGCTGAAATATTAACATGCTTAGGTCTCTGAAAGTAGAGCGTGGAGAGGGCTCCCGTATGTGGGCGAGCAGAGCTGGCAGGGTGCCTCCTCTAAGCTTCAATAATGGATGCAGAGTATGGCTGTTTGTCTCCTCTCAGGGCCTGGACCGAACTGATGATGCTAACACGCTAACTCTACATGAAGGCTGCATCTCAATAGTGTCTGGTGACTTCTCTCCCAATCTCCTTTCCTTCATCTGCATTGATATGAAGCCACAGGAGAGCTGAAAGCAATAGGACAGATGAGCGATGACTGCCATGTATCTGACTGGTACCTGTCCACTTCTTTAGACTACTTGCAGCTGAACAAGTGGTGAGGAGATGATTAAAGGAGGAGACGGACAGCCTGGTGGGAGGGTGTGGAGAGGACACTGGACTATTGAGGCGCAGCCTGGTGTGGAGGAGAGAACACTGGACTATTGAGGCGCAGCCTGGACTGTGGAGGAGAGGACACTGGACTATTGAGCGCAGCCTGGTGTGGAGGAGAGACACTGGTGTGGAAGACACTGGACTATTGAGCGCAGCCTGAGTATGAGGAGAGACACTGACTATTGAGGCGCAACCTGGTGTGGAGGAGAGGACACTGACCTGGTGTGGATTGGAGACGCAGCCTGGTGTGGAGGAGAGGACACTGACTATTGAGACGAGCCTGGGTGTGGAGGAGAGGACACTGACTATTGAGCGCAACCTGGTGTGGAGGAGAGGACACTGACTATTGAGACGCAGCCTGGTGGAGGAGAGGACACTGGACTATTGAGACGCAGCCTGGTGTGGAGGAGAGACACTGACTATTGAGAGCCTTGTGGAGGAGAAGGACACTGGACTATTGAGGCGCAGCCTGGTGTGGAGGAGAGGACACTGACTATTGAGACGGACTAGCCTGGTGTGGAGAGACACAGGACACTGGACTATTGAGGCGCAGCCTGGTGTGAGGAGAGACACTGACTATTGAGGCGCAGCCTGGTGGTGGAGGAGAACACTGACTATTGAGGCGCAGCCTGGTGTGGAGGAGAGGACACTGGAAACAACCTGGTAGGGGCTATTGAAGAAAGGTGTGGACACTGACTATTGAGGCGCAGCCTGGTGTGGAGGAGAGGACACAGGACTATTGAGACGCAGCCTGGTGTGGAGGAGAGGACACTGGACTATTGAGGCGCAGCCTGGTGGAGGAGAGGACACTGACTATTGAGGCGCAGCCTTGTGGAGGAGAGGACACAGGACTATTGAGAGACGCAGCCTGGTGTGGAGGAGAGGACACTGGACTATTGAGACGCAGCCTGGTGTGGAGGAGAGGACACTGGACTATTGAGATGCAGAGGAGAGGACACTGGACTATTGAGGCAGCCTGGTGTGAGGAGAGGACACTGGACTATTGAGACACAACCTGGAGGAGAGGACACTGGACTATTGAGACGCAGCCTGGTGTGGAGGAGAGGACACTGGACTATTGAGACGCAGCCCTGGAGGAGAGGACACTGGACTATTGAGACGGCCTGGAGGAGAGGACACTGGACTATTGAGACGCAGCCTGGAGTGGAGGGAGAGGACACTGGACTATTGAGACGCAGCCTGGAGGAGAGGACACTGGACTATTGAGACACAGCCTGGAGGAGAGGACACTGGACTATTGGAGACGCAGCCTGGAGGAGAGGAGCCCCTCAGCTTGAGGAGAGGTAACAGGGAGAGAGCAGTAGCTTCAGGACAACATACTGCTCTCTTCAGCTCCTTGTAGCTGGGTAGTTGGGTTAAGCAGGCGGTGTAGTTAAGCATGAGCACGGCACCCTGGTCAATTTGTTAAAGCTTTCTAGGAAGCTTTTCCCTAACCAACCACACCGCTATCGACTGACAGACATGATCTGCATCTGAAATGGAACCCTATTCCCTATATATAGTGCCCTAAAACAAAGTAGTGAAAAGGGTGCCATTTCAGAGTCCTCCACTGACAGGTACAGACACGCACACTGGTAGAGACACACACACACCGGTAGAGACACACACACACCGGTACAGACACACACACCAGTACAGACACACCGGTACAGACACACACACACACGGTACAGACACACACACACACACACACACCGGTACAGACACACACACACACCACACACCGGTACAGACACACACACACACACACCGGTACAGACACACACACACACGGTACAGACACACACACACACCGGCACAGACACACACACACACCGGTACAGACACACACACTGGTACAGACACACACACTGGTACAGACACACACACCGGTACAGACACGGTGCACACACCGACAGACACACACACACCGGTACAGACACACACACACGGTACAGACACACACACACCGGTACAGACACACACACACCACCGGTACAGACACACACACACACACACCGGTACAGACACACACACACACACCACGGTACAGACACACACACACGGTACAGACACACACACACACCGGTACAGACACACACACACACACAGACACACACACCCCGGTACAGACACACACACACACACCGGTACAGACACACACACACCACAGTACAGACACACACACACACTCTGGTACAGACACACACACACTCTGGTACAGACACACACACACAGACACACACACACTGGTACAGACACACACACTGGTACAGACACACACCACTGGTACAGACACACACACACACACCGGTACAGACACACACACACTGGTACAGACACACACACTGGTACAGACACACACACACTGGTACAGACACACACACACTGGTACAGACACACACACTCACACACACAGGTACAGACACACACACACACTGGTACAGACACACACACACACACTGACAGACACACACTGGTACAGACACACACACTGGTACAGACACACACACACACTCCTGGTACAGACACACACACTGGTACAGACACACACACACTGGTACAGACACACACACACACTGGTACAGACATACACACACCGGTACAGACACACACACACGTACAGACACACACACACACAGACACACACACACTGGTACAGACACACACACACACTGGTACAGACACACACACACACACTGGTACAGACACACACACCACTGGTACAGACACACACACACACTGGTACAGACACACACTGGTACAGACACACACACCGGTACAGACACACACACACACACTGGTACAGACACACACACACACTGGTACAGACACACACACACACTGGTACAGACACACACACACACACAGACACACACACACTGGTACAGACACACACACACTGGTACAGACACACACACTGGTACAGACACAAACACAGACGTGGTGAGCAGCAGAGAGCACCTGGTCTTACCTTCTGGAGATTCCTCCTGGACGTATGTTCCTGTCAGGTACCTGTGAACCAGCGCAGACTTCCCACTGGCCAGGTTACCCACAATGCCCTGGGGGAGGAAGAAGAACAGGGAAGTGAGGCTGTTTTCCTGGTTTTGCATATCTTCTACTTTGGCTTGTAATAATCAGAATGGTTGTGCTGCAGTGGATAAAGCTGAGAAGATCTTCAGAGGAAGACTGCCTCAGATGCCTACATGAATATAGAGAAGATGGAATATAGAGGAAGGCAATTATTTTCTGTTTCAAGTTTTGACCTCATTCCTGGTCTGTGTACATGTACGTCCAGGAGAAGACTCATTGGAGCGTTTGTATCCAATTTCAGACTCCACCACTTTGAGTTCTGGTACGATCGCTCAGGGTCCACTCCTGGCTGTTCACAAAAATCTGCAACAAAGAGAAGAAAGCCTGTCAATCAACGGCACACACACACGACCCAGATAACATCAGAGGTCTGACAAGCTGTAATACATGTCCTCCAGACGTCACGCAACAAAGGTTCCAATCTGTTCCTGCTCAGTAGTCACCCACTAACAGGGAGGAAAGAGACAGACAAACGAGAAGAAAGGGGATGAGGGAGACGAGTAGGAGAGACTTCGGGGAGGGATATGGAGCGTATCATGAAAGATGACAGCTGAGTGACAGCTAGGATAGCTGCATCCTCTCAGAGATACTTCCCTGTCTGGCTGAATGGATGTCTTCCAGTAGAGCATATCAGCTGTACATACACACGGAACAGCAAGTCAACAAGACCGATGATACACTACACTGAACAACTACTATACCAGCTATACCACCCGAATCCTGAAGAATACTGCCCATAGTAGGTGTTTGTGGTATTGGCTAACGTCCTGCAGCTGAGTGTAATATCTCCCTGGCTGTGAGGCTACTGGCTAGGTGTAACATCTCCCTGGCCTGTGAGGCTACTGGCTAGGTGTAATATCTCCTGGCTAGGTGTAATATCTCCTAATGGAGGCTACTGGCTAGTGTAATATCTCCCTGGCCGTGAGGCTACTGGCTAGGTGTAATATCTCCCTGGCTGTGAGGCTACTGGCTAGGTGTAATGTCTCTGGCCATGAGGCTACTGGCTCTCCCTGGCCGTGAGGCTACTGGCTATGCCATGAGGCTACTATATCTCCCTGGCTGTGAGGCTACTGGCTAGGTTAATGTCTCCCTGGCTGTGAGGCTACTGGCTAGGTGTAATATCTCCCTGGCTGTGAAGACTGGCTAGGTGTAATATCTCCCTGGCTGTGAAGCTACTGGCCCGTGTAATATCTCCCTGGCTGTGAAGCTACTGGCTAGGTGTAATATCTCCCTGGCTCTACTGAGGCTAAGCTACTGGCTAGGTGTAACATCTCCCTGGCTGAGGCTACTGGCTAGGTGTAATATCTCCCCTGGCTCTGAGGCTGCTGGCTAGGTGTAATATCTCCCTGGCTCTGAAGCTACTGGCTAGGTGTAATATCTCCCTGGCTGTGAGGCTACTGGCTAGGTGTAATATCTCCCTGGCTGTGAGGCTACTGGCTAGGTGTAATATCTCCCTGGCTGTGAGGCTACTGGCTAGGTGTAATATCTCCTGGCTGTGAGGCTACTGGCTAGGTGTAATATCTCACTGGCTGTGAAGCTACTGGCTAGGTGTAATATCTCCCTGGCTGTGAAGCTACTGGCTAGGTGTAATATCTCCTGGCTGTGAGGCTACTGAGGCTCCATTAGCCTGACTGGGCCCCTGGCTGTGAGGTCTTATTATCCATCAGAGGCTCAGCATGGCTGCTACTGGCTAAAATATCAAAGGTGTAATATCTCCCTGCAGCAGGCCTCCCCTGGCTGTGTGGCTAGCTCCTGGCTGTGAGGCACACTCTTAGGCTAATGTTTCCCCTGGCCGTGAATATAATATATAAAAAATATAATATATAATAAAATATATCCTATTTATCTCCCTGGCAGACGCTTTTGTCCAACTGCTAGGTGTAATATCTTACAAGTCGGCAGTGAGGCTACTGGCTAGGTGTAGGCCTGAGGCTACTGGCTACATATGGGTGGCTGTGAGGCCCCAGCGTGCTCTGAATCGGTGTAACCCACTACTGGCTACGGCTACTGGCGTTGGCTGTGAGGCCCATTAGCCATGCTCTTATTATCCATCAGAGGCTCAGAGCCACAAAAGCAGCAGACCCATCACACCAGCTGCTCTGCGACTGGCTCTGTGGAGCCACTGAGCTCCATCTTGGCTCACTGTTGTGGCGCTGGCAGGGCCATTCTCTGGCAACACACGGGTAATGCCAGAATAGATCTTTCAGGAGGAACCAGGCTAACCAAAGCCCCAATCAGAGGGGATGTGGGCGTGGCTTAGACCCATAGAGGTGAGAGGGTTAGGGTGGAGCTAATCATTATATACAAGGCATTCTGATGCCAACTGTCCTTACGCCACACCCGTTTCCTTGTCTGTTATTAAGACTAGTGGACTAACAGGAGCCTCTACTCTGATCCGTTCTGTAGGTCCTGTGTACATTCCTCCACTTCACCCTCGGCTGTTTATGAGACAGAGATTAGACCTGGCAGGATGGATGGAAGGTTAAGTGAGGTCAGTGTGTGGGACAGTTTATTTAACTGTAGGTTACAGCTGTGTGAGGAGGTTGAGTTGAGAGACTGTAATGTGAATGTGTTGTGTGGAATTGTGTCTGTTGACTTGACTGTAATAATGGGTGGTGCATGTGTGAGTGACTGCTAAATGAGCGTGGGTGAAACAGTGTATTGTCGTCTATAATTGCAGTGTGCTGTGTACAGTTTGTGTGTGTAGTAATGTGTGGGGGGAGTAAACTGCCATCCCTCTGCCACTTCAATCACTCCCCTCATTTCCCAAGACCTCCTAGCCTCTCCTCCTCCTCACTGGTTGTTACAGCAGATACTGTAGAACACTCAACACAGCACACACACCTAACTAGTAACGGTCACACACACCTAACTATTAACGGTCACACACACACACACACTAACCCCAACTAGTAACGGTCACACACACACACCTAACTAGTAACGGTCACACACACACCTAACTAACTAGTAACGGTCACACACACACACACACACACACACACACACCACACACACACACACACCTAACTAGTAACGGTCACACACACCTAACTAGTAACGGTCACACACACACCCTAACTAGTAACGGTCACACACACACAATTCACTGCTGGTTACTGGTGTGTGTGTGGTCAGTTTTATCAGGGCCATCCAGTCACTCACCACAGTGTTACCATGGAGGGAGCTGAGCTGACACATATAATATCAGGTCATTCTAGAAAAGGACTCTGTTCATGCCTGTTATAATCCCACACAACACAGTGCTGTTCTAATAGAAGGCCATTTAGCAGACACTATTACTTGTTCCAAAGAGACCTGGTCCAAAATGAGACCTGGTCCAAAGAAGAGACCTGGTCCAAGAGACCTGGTCCAAAGAGACTTAGTCCAAAGAGACCTGGTCATGCATGCATACATTTTCACGTATGGGTGACCACCAGGGGAAACGAACCCATGACCCTTGGCATTGCAGACGTCATGCTCTACCAAATGTGCCACACACACCATTCAGCCATTCTCTTTCTCCAGACACCCCCGTGTGTTTATCTTGCTGGGTAAGTAGGTCACAGACCCCACCACCAGACAGGACTGAGGACCACAAACAACCCTGTTCCATTTAGGCTTCCTTTTGGACCAGAGTTAGCTTTACTAATTCATCAGGGACAATCTGTGTCAGGCAGACACTACACTACAGGCAGACACTACAGGCAGACGACACGACACGACACTACACTACAGGCAGACGCGACACGACACTACACTACAGGCAGACGACACGACACTACACTACACACGACACGACACTACAGGCAGACGACACGACACTACACTACAGGCAGACACGACACGACACTACACTACAGGCAGGCAGACGACACGACACTACACTACAGGCAGACGACACTACACTACACTACAGGCAGACGACACGACACTACACTACAGGCAGACGACACGACACTACACTACAGGCAGACACTACACTACACTACAGGCAGACGACACGACACGACACTACACTACACTACAGGCAGACGACACGACACGACACTACACTACACTACAGGCAGACGACACGACACTACACTACACTACACTACAGGCAGACGACACGACACTACACTACACTACAGGCAGACACGACACGACACTACACTACAGGCAGACGACACGACACTACACTACACTACAGGCAGACGACACGACACTACACTACACTACAGGCAGACGACACGACACTACACTACAGGCAGACGACACGACACTACACTACAGGCAGACGACACGACACGACACTACAGGCAGGCGACCCGACACTACACTACAGGCAGACGACCCGACGACACTACAGGCAGGCGACACGACACTACACTACAGGCAGACGGCACCACGACACTACAGGCAGACACTACACTACAGGCAAACGACACTACACTACAGGCAGACGACACGACACTACACAGGCAGGCGACCACGACACTACACTACAGGCTACACTACACTACAGGCAGACGACACGACACTACACTACAGGCACGACACGACACTACACTACAGGCAGACACGAAACTACAGGCAGACGACCACGACACTACACTACAGGCAGACGACCACGACACTACACTACAGGCAGACACGACACTACACTACAGGCAGACGACACACTACAGACACTACAGGCAGACGACACTACACTACAGGCAGACGACACTACACTACCACAGGCAGGCAGACACTACACGACACTACACTACACTACAGGCAGACAGACACGACACGACACTACACTACAGGCAGACAGACACTACACTAGACACACTACACTACAGGCAGACAGACAGACACTACACTACAGGCAGACAGACACTACACTACACTACAGGCAGACAGACACTACACTACAGGCAGACAGACACTACACTACAGGCAGACGACACGACACTACACTACAGGCAGACGAGTCACTACACTACAGGCAGACAGTACAGGCAGACACTACAGGCAGACGACACTACACTACAGGCAGACAGACACGACACTACACTACAGGCAGACAGACACTACACGGCAGACAGACACTACACTACAGGCAGACGACACGACACGACACTACAGGCACGACACGACACTACACGACAGACAGTACAGGCGACACACGGCAGACACTACAGGCAGACGACACACTACACGACACTACAGGCAGACGACAATACCAGACACTACACTGCAGGCAGACACTACACTGACCCGACACTACACTACAGGCAGACGACCCGACACTACACTACAGGCAGACGACCCGGAAGACACTACACTACAGGCAGACGACCCGACACTACACTACAGGCAGACGACCCGACACTACACTACAGGCAGACGACCCGACACTACACTACAGGCAGACACTACCCGACACTACACTACAGGCAGACGACCCAGACACTACACTACAGGCAGACGACCCGAGACACTACACTACAGGCAGACGACCCGACACTACACTACAGGCAGACGACACGACACTACACTACAGGCAGACGACACGACACTACAGGCAGACGACACGACACTACACGACAGGCAGGCAGACGACACGACACTACACGACAGGCAGACACACAGGCGACAGGCAGACAGACACTACACTACAGGCAGACAGTACAGGCAGACACTACAGGCAGACACTACACTAGTCACTACACTACAGGCAGACACTACAGGCAGACACTACACTAGTCACTACACTACAGGCAGACACTACAGGCAGACACTACACGACAGGCAGACACGACAGGCAGACACGACAGGCAGACACTACAGGCAGACACGACAGGCAGACACTACACTACAGGCAGAGACACTACAGGCAGACACTACACTACATGCAGACACAGTCACGACACCACAGGCAGACAGTCACTACACTACAGGCAGACAGTCACTACACTACACCACAGGCAGACAGTCACTACACTACACTACAGGCAAACACTACACGACAGGCAGACAGTCACTACAGTAGAGACAGACACTACACTAAAGATACCACACACTCTTTATAAATGACTTGAGTACCAAACAGGGGCTTTCAAAGACGTGGTTATGGGAAGGCTGTGGACCATATTTTCCGACGTTATCCCAACCCATCGTATTCCACCACATCAGTCCAGTCTCCCTCTCACATCACCCGTGTCTGAGGACAGCAGGTGTCACGTCCTCTGACATGTTACAGCGTCTCAGACCTTGAGCTGTGTAGCACCACTTCAGAAGATGTTCTTGACTTGATTGTGGGCAAGAGACTAATCTACTGCATCAATTTAGTGGACCACAACATATTTCTGAAAGCATTTGATGGGTCCCAGAGTTGAGAAAACACTGGGATAGATAACAAATGATGACAACAGCCCTCCCTCCCTCATTTCCCTCCCTCATCCTCCTCCCTCCTCATCCTCATCCTCCCTCATCCTCCCCCTCCCCTCCCTGATGTGTAAAAAATTTAAATAAGTCAGTGTCCCCCACAACAGCGGGACTGGAAAGAATCCAGTAAGAGGGGTCCCTATTGGCCGACTTGTACACAGGGGTGTATTGTTGCCCTGGTACCCCGGTCTGTAGTTATGGGACCTAGCTGGCTGGCTGTGTGGAGGATCACAAATGGCCGCCTGTATTCTGTTCACCTCTCGCTGACAGACAGGATGTTGTTATAGCTGCATCCTGTTTTCAGAGCTGGGGGACCGGCCAACACCACTCCAGTTTCCCCGGTGGCTCCCAGTAAATGAGTGGCTAATGGCCACTTGACTAACAAGCTACATGGCTGACTTGCCCTGTATGCCATCATGCTACACTGGTACAGAGCATTAGCCATGGGTATTTACACCTGCAGTGACTACCGAGCTATCCCATCTTAGTGTTCAACTACCCCCTTCACTGACCTGCAACTGTGGAGCTCACCTGGGAAATGCCTCCAGGGTCAATGCTATAACCATTATGTTGATTTGGTGGGTCAGCAGAGAATGAAGAGAGCATTCCCAGCCCAACAATGTGTGTGAACCACTGGGCTTCAGAAGTCCACCTGCCCCGTATCAATCCATCAACCAAGATCAACCATCACGCCGCCTTGTCACCGCGCCCACAGTGTCTGGCTGCCAGCGTCCGTCCCTTCACTCTGTCACCACACACACCAGCTGTATGCCATACCACCTGTTGGCTCTCACTGGTGCGTGTTCCACAGCCGACACACACACACACACACACACACAGGAAGGGAATTTGCCACTCAGCAGTCTGTGTTAATGAGTCATCAACATGAAACAAATGTTGACTCTGGCTACTGCCAGAAGAAAGCAAGGAATTGAATGTATCCATCCTAGATTATCACAGTATGGCTATTTTAGTGTGAGACACACACACACACCAGGGATTCTGTAGGGAAAATGACCTTCTTACCAAATTCTGATGTGAACTTTGAAGACGTTAGAATAACTGTCCACACTTACTTTTCCTCAGCCAACAAGACGAGTAACGAACAGTAAATCACTAGCCTATTTCAATCTACTATCCCCATAGTAGAAACAGATTCTGGGACAGCTGTGGGACGCGAAAGTGTGATTGGAGGAGAGAGATGTGAGGAAGACTGCATACAAGGCAGAAAAGAGCGAGAGAGAGAGAGAGCGAGAGAGAGAGAGACATAGAGAGAGAGAGAGACATAGAGAGAGAGCCAGAGACCCCAAGTAGCAGCAGGGGTCTGACTACTGTTCTCCTGCTGAACATGTGTAACCAATAGAGGGACAGAGCTGAGCTCTCTCTGTGACATGCTATAGACACAGACTTTACACAGAGATGTCGGCAGCACATTCCTCAACACGAGAGGAGAAGAGAAGGACAGAGGAAGAGAGAGTGGCACACAGTCAAGAGCAGGCTTCATTCATGCTGAGAGACAGAGATGGAGAGGGAGGAAGAGATATGCAGGAGAGAGATGGAGGAAGAGATATGCAGGAGAGACAGATGGAGAGGGAGGAAGAGGGGAAAATAGTGATTAGAGAAGTAGAAAGACGGGGGTAAGGAGGAAGAGAGATGCTCATGGCCCAGAGGTCCGTCTCCCAGAGAGATACACAGACTTTTTGTATTTATTAGGGATCCCCATGCTGCCAAGGCAGCAGCTACTCTTCCCCCCTTCTCTCTCCCTGCCTCCCTCGCTCTGCGCAATATAGAGCTGAAGAAGCGAGAGAGAAGAAAGTCATTTTTCTTTCTCAGGCCTCTTCACATGTTCAGTGTGTGAGTCAGTGAAGAGGTGGAGAGAGCAGACCAGACCACTTTAAAAAAAAATCTTTATTTAACTAGGCAAGTCAGTTAAGAACAGATTCTCATTTACAATGATGGCCTAGGAACAGTGTAACCCACTGTCATTCTAAATGAGAACTTAGAGGGGCAGAACAACAGATTTTTACCTTGTCAGCTCGGGGATTTGGTCTGGCAACCTTTCGGTTACTTATCCAACGCTCTAACCACGAGGCTGCCTGACAGATAAAGATTGAATAAGACATCCTGGTAGCAGATACCAAAAGGAAACGGGCTGTAAAAGGTCAAGGTTGAATGGAGCTGAAGGGTGGGACTAATAAGATAACTAATGTAAAATATACGGGGTCTGTAAAATGTCTATCGGTTCAGAACGTTTGTGAAATAGTACAGTTACAAATATATGGCAAACAGAAATCAAACTGGATGGACATCAGAAATAGACAGGACTAAAAACAAACACAATAGAACTATTGTAAAATACTGTCTGTTAAATGTATATAGTATATATAAGCTGGAAGTAGAAGCCTAAGTGTTGTTGTTCATTAGTTACTCCGATTAGGAGAGGGGTGGTAGGGTTAATGGTGAATAATAAAGGAAGGTATATTCTAAAACAGTGTGTGTGTGCGAACGAACACAGACACACACACACACACGTTCAAAAGTTGAGTCACTTGTAAATGTCTTTGTTTTTAAAAGAAAAAGCACATTTTTTATCCATTAAAATAACATCAAATTGATCAGAAATACATTGTAGACATTGTTAATATTGTGAACGGCTGATTTTTAATGGAATATCTACATAGGCGTAGAGGCCCATTATCAGCAACCATCACTCCTGTGTTCCAATGGCACGTTGTGTTAGAGAATCCACGTTTATCATTTTAAAGGCTAATTGATCATTCATTTCAGAAGGGTTTTCTATGTTAGCACAGCTGAAAACTGTTGTCCTGATTAAAGAAGCAATAAAACTAACCTTCTTTAGACTAGTTTAGTATCTGGAGCATCAGCATTTGTGGGTTCGATTACAGGTTCAAAATGGCCATAAACAAAGAACTTTCTTCTGAAACTCGTCAGTCGATTCTTGTTCTGAGAAATTAAGGCTCTTCCTTCCTTGTTCTGGGATTGATTTTCGCTTCTCACCAAAGCACGCGTCTCCTTCCTGAGCGGAATGGTATGGTCTAGAGGTGGAACGATTATGATTTTTCAACGCCGATACCGATACAGATTATTGGAGGACCAAAAAAGCCGATACCGATTAATCGGCCGATTTTTTATTTATTTTTATTTGTAATAATGACAATTACAACAATACTGAATTAACACTTATTTTAACTTAATATAAAACATCAATAAAATCAATTTAGCCTCAAATAAATAATGAAACATGTTCAATTTGGTTTAAATAATGCAAAAACAAAGTTTTGGAGAAGAAAGTAATATGTGACATGTAAAAATGTGTTCCATTTCAAAATATGTGCCATGTAAAAAAAGCTAACGTTTAAGTTCCTTGCTCAAAACATGAGAACATATGAAAGTTGGTGGTTCCTTTAAACGTGAGACTTCAATATTCCAAGGTAAGAGGATTTAGGTTGTAGTTAATATAGTATTTATAGGACCCTCTCTCTCTATACCATTTGTATTTCATATACCTTTGACTATTGGATGTTCTTATAGGCACTATAGTATTGCCAGTGTAACAGTATAGCTTCCGTCCCTCTCCTTGCCCCTACCTGGGCTCGAACCAGGAACACATCGACAACAGCCACACTCGAAGCTTGAATGAATGATTACGGGCCTGCTGCTGCTCAGTCAGACTGCTCTATCAAATCAGACTTAATTATAACATAATAACACACAGAAATACGAACCTTTGGTCATTTATATGATCGAATCCGAAAACAAAACGTTTATTATTTCAGTGAAATACAGAACCGTTCGGTATTTTATCTAACGGTTGGCATCCCTAAGTCTAAATATTCTTGTTACATTTCACAACATTCAACTTTTTATTTTATTTTACCTTTATTTAACCAGGCAAGTCAGTTAAGAACAAATTCTTATTTTCAATGGCGGCCTGGGAACAGTGGGTTAACTGCCTGTTCAGGGGCAGAATGACAGATTTGTACCTTGTCAGCTCGGGAGTTTGAACTCTCAACCTTCCGGTTACTAGTCCAACGCTCTAACCACTAGGCTACACTGCCGCCCCAATGTATGTCATAATTACGTAAAATTCTGGCAAAATAGTTCGCAATCAACCAGGCAGCCCAAACTGTTGCATATACTCCGAGTCGTGCAATGAACGCAAGAGAAATGACACAATTTCACCTGGTTAATATTGTCTGCTAAACTGGATTAGTTGTTATAACTAGTGATTATGACTGATTGATTGTTTTTATAAGAGAAGTTTAATGCTAGCTAGCAATTTACCTTGGCTTCTCCTGCATTCGCGTAACAGGCAGGCTACTCGTGGAGTGCAATGGTTAGAGCGTTGGACTAGTTAACTGTGCGGTTGCAAGATTGGAACCCCTGAGCTGACAAGGTGAAAATCTGTCGTTCTGCCCCTGAACAAGGCAGTTAAC
>NW_027009067.1:0-27500 GCF_036934945.1 Oncorhynchus masou masou | reverse complement strand
TAGATAAGATATGACTGCATATGTAAAGCACCTCTAACCGGTAGGGACCGTAGGGCCGTAGCAGTCTATGACCGGTAGGGCCGTAGCAGTCTATGACCGGTAGGGCCGTAGCCGTCTATGACCGGTAGGGCCGTAGCCGTCTATGACCGGTAGGGCCGTAGCCGTCTATGACCGGTAGGGCCGTAGCCGTCTATGACCGGTAGGGCCGTAGCCGTCTATGACCGGTAGGGCCGTAGCCGTCTATGACCGGTAGGGCCGTGGGTCTATGACCGGTAGGGCCGTAGCCGTCTATGACCGGTAGGGCCGTAGCCGTCTATGACCGGTAGGGCCGTATGACCGGTAGGGCCGTAGCCGTCTATGACCGGTAGGGCCGTAGCCGTCTATGACCGGTAGGGCCGTAGCCGTCTATGACCGGTGGGCCGTGGCCGTCTATGACCGGTAGGGCCGTAGCCGTCTATAACCGGTAGGGCCGTAGCCGTCTATAACCGGTAGGGCCGTAGCCGTCTATGACCGGTAGGGCCGTAGCCGTCTATGACCGGTAGGGCCGTAGCCGTCTATGACCGGTAGGGCCGTAGCCGTCTATAACCGGTAGGGCCGTAGCCGTCTATAACCGGTAGGGCCGTAGCCGTCTATAACCGGTAGGGCATTAGCCGTCTATGACCGGTAGGGCCGTAGCAGTCTATAACCGGTAGGGCAGTAGCCGTCTATGACCGGTAGGGCCGTAGCAGTCTATAACCGTAGCCGTAGGGCCGTAGCCGTCTATAACCGGTAGGGCCGTAGCAGTCTATTTCCACACCGCTGTGACACGCTGTGTGTTAGAGCTCTGCTACGCGACCCAACGGGCCCTGGCATTATACACTGGGTTAGGGCCGGGCAGGGCCTGTTGTCTCATCAATAACTAGGGTACGGACAGGGATCTGGTACCACTAAAGAGATCAGTAACAGTTTGAATCAGACATTTGCTCTGCAGTCCAGTACATATCATGGTGGCAGAAGTGCTTAAAGCTCGTCAATAGAAGACCAGAACATTGTCAGAGTCCACGGGAGAGATTCTTTTACAGAAAATAATTATGTTCCTTGACTTTTGTGGGAGTTCAAAACGACTAAAACTGCCCTCGGTCTCGTCATTGAACAGAACAGCAAGCAGAGGCGTTGCTATGGATACTCACACAAGCAGAGCCATTCAGGTCACATGCAGCGTGAGTAGAGCAGGGAGCGAGGACCGACAGCAGAGCAGCTAATGGATATTGATGGAGGAAGATCTTTCTGATTTAGGGTTCGGGCAGGAACGGGCCTTAAATTTGGCAGGAGAAATCGGGCCTTGGTAGGGTAGGACCTGAACGTTGGGAGCATGGGTAGGGTACGGCCTGAACGTTGGGGGCATGGGTAGGGTAGGGCCTTGGGGGTAGGGCCTGAACGTTGGGGGCATGGGTAGGGTAGTGGCCTGAACGTTGGGGCCTGGCAACGTGGGGTAGGGGTGAGGGCCTGGGTATTGGGGGCATGGGTAGGGGGCCTAAACGGATGGGTAGGGTAGGGCCTAAACCTGGGTAGGGTAGGACGTTGGGGGCATGGGTAGGGTAGGGTAGGGCCTGAACGTTGGGGGTCTGGGTAGGGTAGGGCCTGAACGTTGGGCGTCTGGGTAGGGTGAGGTCTGAACGTTGGGGGCCTGGGTAGGGCTTGGGCCTGAACGTTGGGGGTCTGGGTAGGGTGAGGCCTGAACGTTGGGGGCCTGGGTAGGGCTTGGGCCTGAACGTTGGGGGTCTGGGTAGGGTGAGGCCTGAACGTTGGGGGCCTGGGTAGGGCTTGGGCCTGAAATTCATGCCCGTTGCAGAGCTCTAGTGTGTCTCAGCTCATGTGAACCAGTCATACGGGTTACACACACAATGTACATAACTACATTTAGCCATAACATCTGAATAGTGTGAATACACACACACACACAAACCCTATTCTAGGCCTATTGACTGATTGACAGTACCGCCCAACAATAGTCACACAGCATCTTGGCAGATGAGAGATGTCAGCAGCACAGGGTGGTGGTGCAGGGTAGAGTAGGGCTTGCTGTGTGTACCGACTGTTGAGTGTCTTAAGTTCAGATGTCAGATACAGTAGAATCTCAGTGTTAGCTGATGTAGGTTGAGCAAACATCTAGCTGACCTGCTGTGTAAAACTGAGGTAGACATGGATCTATTGCTGCGTACAGTTGGTGCAACGTCACCACCCTATCCTCTCTGACACCCTACCTTTTCTGACACCAGTCTCTCGCGCTGGCACCTCTGACACCCTACCCTCTCTGACACCAGTCTCTCTCTGTCTCAGTGGAACACTCCTGGCTGTGAGCCACCTCCTCTCGGCTCAATGGTGTTCATTAGCCCTCTGCTGCAGCCTTCATCCCCCAGCCCTGCAGCCGGCAGCCAACCCTATTGTACAGTGCACAATGGCAAGGCAAACAGAAGATTAGGCCTGCTTCAGGAGTCACAGACGGAAGAGGGGGGGGGGGGGGTCGAGGGTCTACCCCAGCCTACTAGCTCCTTCAGTAGCTCTTGATTAACAGGACAGGAGAGCTGTAAGTTCACACACAGACACAGGAGAGGAAAGAGGCACAGGTCAGTGACCAGGCTCCCAAGGATCAGTAGAACACCTGGCAGTAGAAACCACAGTTCTGTTCTCTCTCTAAGACAGGACTAACCAATAGGAGGGAATGAGGGAGAGCAGAGAAGAAGCTTCTAGAAAGCAGCCAATGCCAGGATACTTTTTAATAAAGCCCACAGCCATCAATCAAAGCCATGAGTGCTGTCCTCCTCTCCCATCTCCTCTGCCTGGCTGCTGGGGAAATGGCAGGAGCACCATCATCAGCTCATCTGTCAGTGTTACAGGGAAAACTGCTCTCCCCCATCTCCACTCCTGAATAGACCAGCCAGAGGGGGGAAGTTAGTGGGCCAGGAAGCAGGAAGCAGGAGACAGGATCCACATGGAGCTGTGATGGTGGTGACACAAAGACACTGGGTTTTCATTGGCTAAGAAGCTCCAAAAGAGGCAGTTGTATTGTTCACTGACAAATCAGAAGATGGATAAGAATTTGATTCATGAATGGATAATGCTTGGTTTATTTAGGGCTTTTCCATTGATTAAGTGGATTTGGACTATCTTGCCCTTCCTTACACCACTTCCTGAATTGAGTTCAAATGGATTTGACCCCAAAACTTGGTCGTTTCAGAGACCAGCCATGTTTTCTGTTCCAGGGTCTCAGGTTTACTAAAGCACAGTGCTGGAAGGCAGTGGCCTGTGGCCTCAGCTGAACTGTGAGATGAAATGGAGCCTGGAGTTAGACACACACACACGTGCTTATGGCTGTCCAGCAATGTCAGGGCCCCGATTGGCCCCCATGCCCATTGGTTTCAGGAGAAGGACAGAATTCACACACTCACATGGTCTGGCTGGCTCCGGAATGTTCTGGGCTATTCAAGAACACACTTCTGCTTTTCCAAAACAAGACAGCATTGAGGACATTGGGGAGGCAGGCTGGTAGTCAGTCTGTCTAGACCACATATTCCCCTTGGCTACTTAGTCATTAGGCTAACATTATATACAATAACATGTACATTATCCACCAGAGTCATCAGGCGAACACTATGATACACATTATCCACCAGAGACATTAGGCTAACACTATGATACACATTATCCACCAGAGACATTAGGCTAACACTATGATACACATTATCCACCAGAGACATTAGGCTAACATTATGATATACATTATCCACCAGAGACATTAGGCTAACACTATGATACACATTATCCACCAGAGACATTAGGCTAACATTATGATATACATTATCCACCAGAGACATTAGGCTAACATTATGATATACATTATCCACCAGAGACATTAGGCTAACACTATGATACACATTATCCACCAGAGACATTAGGCTAACATTATGATATACATTATCCACCAGAGTCATTAGGCTAACATTATGATATACATTATCCACCAGAGACATTAGGCTAACATTATGATATACATTATCCACCAGAGACATTAGGCTAACATTATGATATACATTATCCACCAGAGACATTAGGCTAACATTATGATATACATTATCCACCAGAGACATTAGGCTAACATTATGATATACATTATCCACCAGAGACATCAGGCTAACATTATGATATACATTATCCACCAGAGACATTAGGCTAACACTATGATACACATTATCCACCAGAGACATTAGGCTAACATTATGATATACAATAACATGTACATTATCCACCAGAGACATTAGGCGAACACTATGATACACATTATCCACCAGAGACATTAGGCTAACACTATGATATACATTATCCACCAGAGACATTAGGCTAACACTATGATATACATTATCCACCAGAGACATTAGGCTAACATTATGATACACATTATCCACCAGAGACATTAGGCTAACATTATGATATACATTATCCACCAGAGACATTAGGCTAACATTGATACACATTATCCACCAGAACATTAGGCTAACACATGATATACATTATCCACCAGAGACATTAGGCTAACATATGATATACATTATCCACCAGAGACATTAGGCTAACATTATGATATACATTATCCACCAGAGACATTAGGCTAACATTATGATACCACATTATCCACCAGAGACATTAGAACATTATGATAACATTATCCACCAGAGACATTAGGCTAACATATGATACACATTATCCACCAGAGACATTAGGCTAACATTATGATATACATTATCCACCAGAGACATTAGGCTAACACTATGATATACATTATCCACAGAGACATTAGGCTAACATTATGATACACATTATCCACCAGAGACATTAGGCTAACATTATGATATACATTATCCACCAGAGACATTAGGCTAACATTATGATATACATTATCCACCAGAGACATTAGGCTAACATTATGATATATAATAACATGTATGTACAAGCTACATCATTACCATCAATAACCCTCAGTAACCAGCTACATCATTACCATCAGTGTCCTCCCTATAACCCCTCAGTAACCAGCTACATCATTACCATCAGTGTCCTCCCTATAACCCCTCAGTAACCAGCTACATCATTACCATCAGTATCCTCCCTATAACCCTCAGTAACCAGCTACATCATTACCATCAGTGTCCTCCCTATAACCCCTCAGTAACCAGCTACATTATTACCATCAGTGTCCTCCCTATAACCCCTCAGTAACCAGCTACATCATTACCATCAGTGTCCTCCCTATAACCCTCAGTAACCAGCTACATTATTACCATCAGTGTCCTCCCTATAACCCCTCAGTAACCAGCTACATCATTACCATCAGTGTCCTCCCTATAACCCCTCAGTAACCAGCTACATCATTACCATCAGTGTCCTCCCTATAACCCTCAGTAACCAGCTACATCATTACCATCAGTGTCCTCCCTATAACCCTCAGTAACCAGCTACATCATTACCATCAGTGTCCTCCCTATAACCCTCAGTAACCAGCTACATCATTACCATCAGTGTCCTCCCTATAACCCCTCAGTAACCAGCTACATCATTACCATCAGTGTCCTCCCTATAACCCCTCAGTAACCAGCTACATCATTACCATCAGTGTCCTCCCTATAACCCTCAGTAACCAGCTACATCATTACCATCAGTGTCCTCCCTATAACCCCCAGTAACCAGCTACATCATTACCATCAGTGTCCTCCCTATAACCCCTCAGTAACCAGCTACATCATTACCATCAGTGTCCTCCCTAGAACCCTCAGTAACCAGCTACATCATTACCATCAGTGTCCTCCCTATAACCCCTCAGTAACCAGCTACATCATTACCATCAGTGTCCTCCCTATAACCCCTCAGTAACCAGCTACATCATTACCATCAGTGTCCTCCCTATAACCCTCAGTAACCAGCTACATCATTACTATCAGTGTCCTCCCATCAGTAACCAGCTACATCATTACCATCAGTGTCCTCCCTATAACCCCTCAGTAACCAGCTACATCATTACCATCAGTGTCCTCCCTATAACCCTCAGTAACCAGCTACATCATTACCATCAGTGTCCTCCCTATAACCCCTCAGTAACCAGCTACATCATTACCATCAGTGTCCTCCCATAACCCCTCAGTAACCAGCTACATCATTACCATCAGTGTCCTCCCTATAACCCCTCAGTAACCAGCTACATCATTACCATCAGTGTCCTCCCTATAACCCTCAGTAACCAGCTACATCACTACCATCAGTGTCCTCCCTATAACCCTCAGTAACCAGCTACATCATTACCATCAGTGTCCTCCCTATAACCCCTCAGTAACCAGCTACATCATTACCATCAGTGTCCTCACTATAACCCTCAGTAACCAGCTACATCATTACCATCAGTGTCCTCCCTAGAACCCCTCAGTAACCAGCTACATCATTACCATCAGTGTCCTCCTATAACCCCTCAGTAACCAGTAATCATTACCATCAGTGTCCTCCCTATAACCCCTCAGTAACCAGCTACATCAGCCATCAGTGTCCTCCCTATAACCCTCAGTAACCAGCTACATCATTACCATCAGTGTCCTCCCATCAGTAACCAGCTCATCATTAGTGATCAGTGTCCTCCCTATAACCCTCAGTAACCAGCTACATCATTACCATCAGTGTCCTCCCTATAACCCTCAGTAACCAGCTACATCATTACCATCAGTGTCCTCACTATAACCCTCAGTAACCAGCTACATCATTACCATCAGTGTCCTCCCTATAACCCTCAGTAACCAGCTACATCATTACCATCAGTGTCCTCCCTATAACCCCTCAGTAACCAGCTACATTATTACCATCAGTGTCCTCCCTATAACCCCTCAGTAACCAGCTACATCATTACCATCAGTGTCCTCCCTAGAACCCATCAGTAACCAGCTACATCATTACATCAGTGTCCTCCCTATAACCCCTCAGTATCTAGGAGTAGATCAACCATCAGTGTCCTCCCTATAACCCCTCAGTAACCAGCTACATCATTACCATCAGTGTCCTCCCTATAACCCCTCAGTAACCAGCTACATCATTACCATCAGTGTCCTCCCTATAACCCCTCAGTAACTAGCTAGGCCTAAATCATAAGCTGCATCAGTGAGAAGGCCCAAGTGCCCTTCTATGCCAGTAAGAACAGCCTTTTCTACCATACTTTATATCTGGTTCTGAGCAGCCTGGCGTTGCACAAGACCCGACAACACCACCACATGCAGTAAGCAGGGCTCCCTGAGGAGAGCAGAGAGCAGCAGCTGTCCTGGACCTGCTGTGGAAGATACCGGAGGTCAGAGAGACAATAGGCAAAGAGCCATGACACTAGTCCGTGCCAATACCCGTCATGCCCGTCACGGTCACCGTGACGGACACAGAGTCACAGAGTGTCTGAAACGGCTTACTGTACTGGCTAGGCCACTTGACACAGAGTCAGTAGTACTGAGAGTGAGTGCTGAGAGAGAGACTTTAACTTTAAGCATGATATTGTGCATGTGTGTCTGCGTGTTTTTACACGCGACCAATGAAGACCATTCGCAAGCATTCACAAATGTAATCTATACACATGAAAGCATCCCTACCAACTCCACTACTGAGCCCCATGTAGGTCATACTCTAAACCAGCGGGTTGAGATGAGAGACAGAGAAGGTTGAGATGTCTGCTTCTGCCAGAGACGGACAGAGAAGAGAGAGGCTCTTGTCTCAGTGGCTTTAGTGAACAGATGCAGATGGCTGTACGGGAAAGAAGAGGAGAGCCATCCTTCCCCTCCTATCAGCTTTCCAAGCACTCGGAGCGTTCCAGATCGCTCCTGGCACACCCAGGCTGCCTCCTACGCTTCACTATCAGAGTTCCCACCGGAATATGGGCATGATAACAGCAGCCCCCCCCCCCCATTCTCACTTTCCACTCTCCTGATACCTCGATATGAGACAGAGAGGACTATCCTGATCCACAAAGCAACACAGACGAGTAGAGAAACAACACAGTGTTTTATCAGGATGTCTGGAGGAGTAGAGAAACAACACAGTGTTTTATCAGGATCTGGAGGAGTAGAGAAACAACACAGTGTTTTATCAGGATGTCTGGAGGAGTAGAGAGACAACACAGTGTTTTATCAGGATGTCTGGAGGAGTAGAGAAACAACACAGTGTTTTATCAGGATCTGGAGGAGTAGAGAAACAACACAGTGTTTTATCAGGATGTCTGGAGGAGGAGAGAGACAACACAGTGTTTTATCAAGATGTCTGGAGGAGTAGAGAAACAACACAGTGTTTTATCAGGATGTCTGGAGGAGTAGAGAAACAACACAGTGTTTTATCAGGATGTCTGGAGGTAGAGAAACAACACAGTGTTTTATCAGGATCTGGAGGAGTAGAGAAACAACACAGTGTTTTATCAGGATCTGGAGGAGTAGAGAAACAACACAGTGTTTTATCAGGATGTCTGGAGGAGTAGAGAAACAACACAGTGTTTTATCATGATGTCTGGAGGAGGAGAGAAACAACACAGTGTTTTATCAGGATGTCTGGAGGAGTAGAGAGACAACACAGTGTTTTATCAGGATGTCTGGAGGAGTAGAGAAACAACACAGTGTTTTATCAGGATCTGAAGGAGTAGAGAAACAACACAGTGTTTTATCAGGATGTCTGGAGGAGTAGAGAAACAACACAGTGTTTTATCAGGATCTGGAGGAGTAGAGAAACAACACAGTGTTTTATCAGGATCTGGAGGAGTAGAGAGACAACACAGTGTTTTATCAGGATCTGGAGGAGTAGAGAGACAACACAGTGTTTTATCAGGATGTCTGGAGGAGGAGAGAAACAACACAGTGTTTTATCATGATCTGAAGGAGTAGAGAGTTACAACACAGTGTTTTATCAGGATGTCTGGAGGAGTAGAGAAGACAACACAGTGTTTTATCAGGATGTCTGGAGGAGTAGAGAAACAACACAGTGTTTTATCAGGATCTGGAGGAGGAGAGAAACAACACAGTGTTTTATCAGGATGTCTGGAGGAGGAGAGAGACAACACAGTGTTTTATCAGGATCTGGAGGAGTAGAGAAACAACACAGTGTTTTATCAGGATGTCTGGAGGAGTAGAGAAACAACACAGTGTTTTATCAGGATGTCTGGAGGAGTAGAGAAACAACACAGTGTTTTATCAGGATCTGGAGGAATAGAGCAAATAGAGGATTGGCCAATTAACAGAGAATGCCTCCAATAATGTAGGTGGTATACAACCAATGCCACACACACACACCTCTGGAGAGTAGAAGGGAAAAAAACACACATTGAAAACCATTTGGCTACGAGCTCCAGAGTGAGTAGGTAATGTTATGCAAAGTAGAAACTGAACATAGATCAGTTATCTCTGGCTCCAGTATGCCCTGTTCCAATCTAAACCAGGGTAGAGGGTTATTGTTTGTATTTTGTATTTTTATTTTACCTTTATTTTACTAGGCAGGTCAGTTAAGAACAAATTCTTATTTTCAATGGCGGCCTAGGAACAGTGGGTTAACTGCCTGTTCAGGGCAGAACGACAGATTTGTACCTTGTCAGCTCGGGATTCGAACTCTGCAACCTTTCGGTTACTAGTCCAACGCTCTAACCACGAGGCTCCCTGCCCCCCAGTTATAGAGGTCACAGCCATCCTCTACCACTGCTCCCTGTTCCAATCTAAACCAGGTTAGAGGGTTATAGAGGTCACAGCCATCCTCTACCACTGCTCCCTGTTCCAATCTAAACCAGGGTAGAGGGTTATAGAGGTCACAGCCATCCTCTACCACTGCTCCCTGTTCCAATCTAAACCAGGGTAGAGGGTTATAGAGGTCACAGCCATCTTCTACCACTGCTCCCTGTTCCAATCTAAACCAGGGTAGAGGGTTATAGAGGTCACAGCCATCCTCTACCACTGCTCCCTGTTCCAATCTAAACCAGGGTAGAGGGTTATAGAGGTCACAGCCATCCTCTACCACTGCTCCCTGTTCCAATCTAAACCAGGGCAGAGGGTTATAGAGGTCACAGCCATCCTCTACCACTGCTCCCTGTTCCAATCTAAACCAGGGCAGAGGGTTATAGAGGTCACAGCCATCCTCTACCACTGCTCCCTGTTCCAATCTAAACCAGGGTAGAGGGTTATAGAGGTCACAGCCATCCTCTACCACTGCTCCCTGTTCCAATCTAAACCAGGGTAGAGGGTTATAGAGGTCACAGCCATCCTCTACCACTGCTCCCTGTTCCAATCTAAACCAGGGCAGAGGGTTATAGAGGTCACAGCCATCCTCTACCACTGCTCCCTGTTCCAATCTAAACCAGGGTAGAGGGTTATAGTGAGGTCACAGCCATCCTCTACCACTGCTCCCTGTTCCAATCTAAACCAGGGCAGAGGGTTATAGAGGTCACAGCCATCCTCTACCACTGCTCCCTGTTCCAATCTAAACCAGGGTAGAGGGTTATAGAGGTCACAGCCATCCTCTACCACTGCTCCCTGTTCCAATCTAAACCAGGGTAGAGGGTTATAGAGGTCACAGCCATCCTCTACCACTGCTCCCTGTTCCAATCTAAACCAGGGTAGAGGGTTATAGAGGTCACAGCCATCCTCTACCACTGCTCCCTGTTCCAATCTAAACCAGGGTAGAGGGTTATAGAGGTCACAGCCATCTTCTACCACTGCTCCCTGTTCCAATCTAAACCAGGGTAGAGGGTTATAGTGAGGTCACAGCCATCCTCTACCACTGCCCCTGTTCCAATCTAAACCAGGGTAGAGGGTTATAGTGAGGTCACAGCCATCCTCTACCACTGCTCCCTGTTCCAATCTAAACCAGGGTAGAGGGTTATAGAGGTCACAGCCATCCTCTACCACTGCTCCCTGTTCCAATCTAAACCAGGGTAGAGGGTTATAGAGGTCACAGCCATCCTCTACCACTGCTCCCTGTTCCAATCTAAACCAGGGTAGAGGGTTATAGAGGTCACAGCCATCCTCTACCACTGCTCCCTGTTCCAATCTAAACCAGGGCAGAGGGTTATAGAGGTCACAGCCATCCTCTACCACTGCTCCCTGTTCCAATCTAAACCAGGGTAGAGGGTTATAGAGGTCACAGCCATCCTCTACCACTGCTCCCTGTTCCAATCTAAACCAGGGTCACAGCCATCCTCTACCACTGCTCCCTGTTCCAATCTAAACCAGGGTAGAGGGTTATAGAATACAGTACATAAAGGTCACAGCCATCCTCTACCACTGCTCCCTGTTCCAATCTAAACCAGGGCAGAGGGTTATAGAGGTCACAGCCATCCTCTACCACTGCTCCCTGTTCCAATCTAAACCAGGGTAGAGGGTTATAGAGGTCACAGCCATCCTCTAGACTGCTCCCTGTTCCCCTCCAGAGGGTTATAGAGGTCACAGCCATCCTCTACCACTGCTCCCTGTTCCAATCTAAACCAGGGTAGAGGGTTATAGAGGTCACAGCCATCCTCTACCACTGCTCCCTGTTCCAATCAAACCAGGGTAGAGGGTTATAGAGGTCACAGCCATCCTCTACCACTGCTCCCTGTTCCAATCTAAACCAGGGTAGAGGGTTATAGAGGTCACAGCCATCCTCTACCACTGCTCCCTGTTCCAATCTAAACCAGGGTAGAGGGTTATAGTGAGGTCACAGCCATCCTCTACCACTGCTCCCTGTTCCAATCTAAACCAGGGTGGAGAGGTTATAGAGGTCACAGCCATCCTCTACCACTGCTCCCTGTTCCAATCTAAACCAGGGTAGAGGGTTATAGAGGTCACAGCCATCCTCTACCACTGCTCCCTGTTCCAATCTAAACCAGGGTAGAGGGTTATAGTGAGGTCACAGCCATCCTCTACCACTGCTCCCTGTTCCAATCTAAACCAGGGCAGAGGGTTATAGAGGTCACAGCCATCCTCTACCACTGCTCCCTGTTCCAATCCTCCATCCTCTCTCTCTCTCTCTCTGGAGAAGTGTGTTCTATAGAATACAGTACATAAATAGATTCTCCCTATGCCCCTCCCTCCCCCCTGCTCAACAGACACCATCCTCTCTCTCTCTCTCTCTCTCTGGAGAGGTGTGTCCTATAGAATACAGTCCATAAACATACCATCCTCTCTCTGGAGAGGTGTGTCCTATAGAATACAGTACATAAAACATACCATCCTCTCTCTCTGGAGAGGTGTGTCCTATAGAATACAGTACATAAACATACCATCCTCTCTCTGGAGAGGTGTGTCCTATAGAATACAGTACATAAATAGATTCTCCCTATGCCCCTCCCTCCCCCTGCTCAACAGACACCATCCTCTCTCTCTGGAGAAGTGTGTTCTATAGAATACAGTACATAAATAGATTCTCCCTATGCCCCTCCCTCCCCCTGCTCAACAGACACCATCCTCTCTCTCTCTCTCTCTGGAGAAGTGTGTCCTATAGAATACAGTACATAAATAGATTCTCCCTATGCCCCTCCCCCTCCCCACCATCCCCCTGCTCAACAGACACCATCCTCTCCATCCTCTCTCTGGAGAAGTGTGTTCTATAGAATACAGTACATAAATAGATTCTCCCTATGCCCCTCCCTCCCCCTGCTCAACAGACACCATCCTCTCTATCTGGTCCCCCTGCTGATGAGCATCTGCCAATCCCGAGCATGCACTCTCTAGCGCTAATCTACTGGAACACACACACACACACACACTGACCTCAATATCAGCCTTTTAAATCAGTGAAGCGTGACACACACAGTCATGAATGCTGATGCCAATACACACTTGGCAGTGGGCGATGTTGCTTTGATCCCCATCCTAAAAAAACAAATCATTATACTAGCTATTCTGATCCCCCTGTCTGTACACACACACACACACACACACACACACACGACAAGCTCACTTTCAGGTTTCCCAGCGTAGTGTGTAAACACAGGGGGTTAGTCTAGCGATTAGATGAGTCCATTTAATCAGTGGGTTAAGCCTGGTGGTCCTTCACAACCAGTGAGCCATAGCCGGCTAGAGCAGACAGATTTAGAACGTATTGCAACCTATAGGGGTCTTTCCCCTTCGCTGGTCACCAGACCAGCACTCCTGTGTGTGTGTGTGTGTGTGTGTGTGTGTGTGTGTGTGTGTGTGTGTGTGTGTGTGTGTCAGGGGAGACAATGAGCCACGGGACAGTGGAGGTGATGAAGGCTGAGACAACAGAGAGGATAGTTCACTAAATAT
The DNA here is from genome assembly GCF_036934945.1 of Oncorhynchus masou masou. Classification (NCBI taxonomy): domain Eukaryota; kingdom Metazoa; phylum Chordata; class Actinopteri; order Salmoniformes; family Salmonidae; genus Oncorhynchus; species Oncorhynchus masou. Next base: position 14,217 of record NW_027009067.1, on the reverse strand, counting down.
TACTGTAACGCTAGAACTCTGAATGGTTCCCAATGGGACTGACCCAACTAGCTCTCAGGGGGGAAGAGGAAGAGAGAAGACAGGGGGGAGGAGAGAGGAGGAGAAGAGGAGAGAGGAGGGGAGGAGAAGAGGAGAGGGGAGGAGAGGAGGAGAGGAGAAGAGGAGAGGAGAAGAGGAGGAGAAAAGGAGAGAGAGGAGAAGAGGGGAGGAGAAGAGGGGAGGAGAAGAGGGGGAGAGGAGAAGAGGAGAAGAGGAGAAGAGGAGAAGAGGAGAAGAGGAGAGGAGGAGAAGAGGAGAGGGGGAGGAGGAGAGAGGAGAGGGGGAGAAGAGGAGAGGGGGGGAGAAGAGGAGAGGGGGAGAGAAGGGAGGGAGGAGAAGAGGGGAGGAGAAGAGGAGGAGAGAAGAAGGGAGGAGGAGAAGAGGGGAGGAGGAGAAGAGAAGAGGAGAAGAGGAGGAGAAAGGGAGAGAGAGGAGAAGAGGGGAGGAGAAGAGGGGAGGAGAAGAGAAGAGGAGAAGAGGAGAGAGGAAGAGAAGAGGAGAGAGGAAGAGAAGAGGAGAGGAGATGAGGAGAGAGAAGAGGAGAAGAGGAGAGGGGGAGAAGGAGAGAGAGGAGGAGAAGGAGAGATGAAGGGAGAGAGGAAGAGAGAGGAAGAGGAAGAAGAGGAGAGAGGAAGAGAATAGGAGAGTGGAAGAGAAGAGGAGAGGGAGGAGAAGAGGAGATGAGGAGAGAGGAGAGGAGGAGAAGGAGAGATGAAGGAGAGAGGGGTCTCTGAAATGTGGATTAAGTTAACATATCCACCCTACACACCAACATGTGGTCAGTTTTGAGTTATCAAGTCTCAAATGGTTTAAGGTCAGCGTAATAGGATAGGATTTGGATAAGCTGATCCTAGAACTATGCCAATGTGAACCTAACTTGTACCCGGAGCCTGAAATGCTGACAGTCTACTCTGTATTCATAGAGTCAGTTGGAACAATGCAGCAGGGATGCTACACTCCCAACATCTGGACAAGGCTGTTGCAATAGAACCACAGCTATGGCAGCAAACAAGACCTTTCCACTGTCATTAGAGGACTTTGTTCTTCAGATGATCCAGCTGAATGCTGAAATGAAGGACAGGGTTCTCTAAAGTACTATGTGTGTTGTACAGAGGGAAGGCGAGGGCTAGTGATGTAAGGGCATTACTGGAGGGGGACGTGGTAACGCTGGGCTGTCTCTGACTGCTGGCTAGCACTCCTCCCTCTCTCTGCAGGGTTAGAGCCTGCTGGCTAGCTAGCACTCCTCCCTCTCTCTGCAGGGTTAGAGCCTGCTGGCTCGCTAGCACTCCTCCCTCTCTCTCTCTGCAGGGTTGAAGCCTGCTGGCTAGCTAGCACTCCTCCCTCCCTCTGCAGGGTTAGAGCCTGCTGGCTAGCTAGCACTCCTCCCTCCCTCTGCAGGGTTAGAGCCTGCTGGCTAGCTAGCACTCCTCCCTCCCTCTGCAGGGTTAGAGCCTGCTGGCTAGCTAGCACTCCTCCCTCCCTCTGCAGGGTTAGAGCCTGCTGGCTAGCTAGCACTCCTCCCTCCCTCTGCAGGGTTAGAGCCTGCTGGCTAGCACTCCTCCCTCCCTCTGCAGGGTTAGAGCCTGCTCTGCCCTCCCTCTGCAGGGTTAGAGCCTGCTGGCTAGCTACTCCTCCCTCCCCTGCAGGGTTAGAGCCTGCTGGCTGCAGGGTTAGAGCCTGCTGGCTAGCACTCCTCCCTCCCTCTGCAGGGTTAGAGCCTGCTGGCTAGCACTCCTCCCTCCCTCTGCAGGGTTAGAGCCTGCTGGCTAGCACTCCTCCCTCCCTCTGCAGGGTTAGAGCCTGCTGGCTAGCACTCCTCCCTCCCTCTGCAGGGTTAGAGCCTGCTGGCTACTCCTCCCTCCCTCTGCAGGGTTAGAGCCTGCTGGCTAGCAGCAGGGTTAGAGCCTGCTGGCTAGCTAGCACTCCTCCCTCCCTCTGCAGGGTTAGAGCCTGCTGGCTCGCTAGCACTCCTCCCTCTCTCTGCAGGGTTAAGCCTGCTGGCTAGCTAGCACTCCTCCCTCCCTCTGCAGGGTTAGAGCCTGCTGGCTAGCTAGCACTCCTCCCTCCCTCTGCAGGGTTAGAGCCTGCTGGCTAGCTAGCACTCCTCCCTCCCTCTGCAGGGTTAGAGCCTGCTGGCTAGCTAGCACTCCTCCCTCCCTCTGCAGGGTTAGAGCCTGCTGGCTGCCTGCTGCAGGGTTAGAGCCTGCTGGCTAGCTAGCACTCCTCCCTCCCTCTGCAGGGTTAGAGCCTGCTGGCTAGCTAGCACTCCTCCCTCCCTCTGCAGGGTTAGAGCCTGCTGGCTAGCTAGCACTCCTCCCTCCCTCTGCAGGGTTAGAGCCTGCTGGCTAGCTAGCACTCCTCCCTCCCTCTGCAGAGTTAGAGCTTGCTGGCTAGCTAGCACTCCTCCCTCCCTCTGCAGAGTTAGAGCTTGCTGGCTAGCTAGCACTCCTCCCTCCCTCTGCAGGGTTAGAGCCTGCTGGCTAGCTAGCACTCCTCCCTCCCTCTGCAGAGTTAGAGCCTGCTGGCTAGCTCTCCTCACCCTCTCTGCAGGGTTAGGTTAGAGCCAGGCCTTTGCTGGAAGGGAGAGCAACACACACAGACAATGTATATGAGCATGAACGCACACACACACACACACACACACACACACGACACACGAGGTTGGTGGCACATTAATTGTGGAGGAAGGGCTCGAGGTAATGGCTGGAGCCATTATTATGAGCCATCCTCCCCTCAGCAGCCTCCACTGACACACACAGGACACGTGACACACAGCATCCCTCTCTCCAGGCCCCTGGTAACATGACTACAGAGAGGAGTGGGGGAAAAGGAGGAGAGAGGGAGTGGGGGAAAAGGAGGAGAGAGGGAGTGGGGGGGGAAAAGGAGGGAGAGAGAGGAGTGGGGGAAAGGAGGAGGAGGGGGGAAAAGGAGGGGAAAGGAGGAGAGGGAAAAGGAGGAGGAGGAGTGGGGGGAAAGGAGGAGAGGGAGTGGGGGGAAAGGAGGAGAGGGGGAAAAGGAGGAGAGGGGGAGGAGAGGGGGAAAAGGAGGAGAGAGGAGTGGGGGAAAAGGAGGAGAGAGGAGTGGGGGAAAAGGAGGAGAGGGGGAAAATGAGGAGAGAGGAGTGGGGGAAAGGAGGAGAGAGGAGTGGGGGAAAGGAGGAGAGGGGGGGGGAAAGGAGGAGAGGGGGAAAAGGAGGGAGAGGAGGAGTGGGGGAAAAGGAGGAGAGGAGGAGTGGGGGAAAAGGAGGAGAGGAGGAGTGGGGGAAAGGAGGAGAGGAGGAGTGGGGGAAAGGAGGAGAGAGGAGTGGGGGAAAGGAGGAGAGGGAGAGGGGGAAAAGGAGGAGAGAGGAGTGGGGGAAAAGGAGAGAGGAGAGGGGGAAAGGAGGAGGGGGAAAAGGAGGAGAGGGAAAAGGAGGAGTGGGGGAAAAGGAGGAGAGGGGGGGGAAAGGAGGAGAGAGGAGTGGGGGAAAAGGAGGAGAGAGGAGTGGGGGGAGATGAGGAGGGGGGGGAAAAGGAGGAGGAGTGGGGGAAAAGGAGGAGAGGGGGAAAAGGAGGAGAGGGGGAAAAGGAGGAGAGGAGGAGTGGGGGGAAAAGGAGGAGAGAGGAGTGGGGGGAAAGGAGGAGAGGGGGGGGAAAAGGAGGAGGGGGGGGGAAAGGAGGAGAGAGGAGTGGGGGAAAGGAGGAGAGGGGTGGGGGAAAAGGAGGAGGGGAAAGGAGGAGAGGAGGAGGGGAGGAAAGGAGGAGGAGGAGGAGAGGGGAAAGGAGGAGAGGAGGAGTGGGGGAAAGGAGGAGAGGAGGAAAGTGGGGGAAAGGAGGAGAGGAGGAGAGGGGGAAAGGAGGAGAGGAGGAGTGGGGGAAAGGAGGAGAGGAGGAGAGGGGGAAAGGAGGAGGGGGAAAGGAGATGAGAGGAGAGGGGGAAAGGAGGAGAGGAGTGGGGGAAAGGAGGAGAGGAGACAGGGCAGTTGTACGCTGGCTGTGAAGGCTCGACCTCCCAACAATGCTTCCGCCTAACACACACACACACCACCCCATGCATGCTCTTTAACCCCATGATGAGATGACCCCTGTGAAGACGACCACAGGGCGACAGTGTCCAGCTAATAAGCACAGTGCAGGGACAGCTCAGAAGTTCTAGGGCAGGACCACACACACACACACACACACACACACACAACATTTGGCCAAGAGCAAGAGAACAAAGAATCCAAGGCCATCAAAAACCAGTCTCTCCTCTCCTGAATCAAGATCTGGAAAGGTGCTGTTAAGTCACAGAGAGGGCTGCCAGGTGTTACAGTAGGACTATGTTATGTTCCCTGGCTGTGGTGGTTCTACTGGCTGCTGCTACACTGGCTGCTGCTGCTGCTACACTGGCGGCTGCTGCTGCTACACTGGCGGCTGCTGCTGCTACACTGGCGGCTGCTGCTGCTGCTACACTGGCGGCTGCTGCTGCTACACTGGCGGCTGCTGCTGCTACACTGGCTGCTGCTGCTGCTGGCTGCTGCTGCTACACTGGCTGCTGCTGCACTGGCGCTGCTGCTGCTATCCTACTGGCAACACTGCTGCACTGCTACACTGCGGCTGCTGCTGCTGCTACACTGGCGGCTGCTGCTGCTGCTACACTGCAGGCTGCTGCTACACTGGCGGCTGCTGCTGCTGCTACACCAGGCTGCTGCTGCTGCTGCTACACCCTGCTGCTGCTGCTGCTGCACACTGGCTGCTGCTGCTACACTGGCGGCTGCTGCTGCTGCTACACTGGCGGCTGCTGCTGCTACACTGGCTGGCTGCTGCTGCTACACTGGCTGCTGCTGCTGCTACACTGGCTGCTGCTGCTACACTGGCTGCTGCTGCTGCTGCTACACTGGCTGCTGCTGCTACACTGGCTGCTGCTGCTGCTGCAGACTGGCGGCTGCTGCTGCTGCTACACTGGGCGGCTGCTGCTGCTGCTACACTCGGCCTGCTGCTGCTACACCGCTGGCGGCTGCTGCTGCTGCTGCTACACTGGCTGCTGCTGCTGCTACACCGGCTGCTGCTGCTGCTACACTGGCTGCTGCTGCTGCTACACTGGCGGCTGCTGCTGCTGCTGCTGCACTGGCTGCTGCTGCTGCTACACTGGCGGCTGCTGCTGCTGCTGCTACACCGGCTGCTGCTGCTACACTGGCGGCTGCTGCTGCTGCTACACTGGCGGCTGCTGCTGCTGCTACACTGGCGGCTGCTGCTGCTACACTGGCGGCTGCTGCTACACTGGCGGCTGCTGCTGCTACACTGGCGGCTGCTGCTGCTGCTGCTTCACCGGCTGCTGCTGCTGCTACACTGGCGGCTGCTGCTGCTGCTACACCGGCTGCTGCTGCTGCTACACCGGCTGCTGCTGCTACACCGGCTGCTGCTGCTGCTGCTACACTGGCTGCTGCTGCTACACTGGCTGCTGCTGCTGCTGCTACACTGGCGGCTGCTGCTGCTGCTGCTACACTGGCTGCTGCTGCTACACTGGCTGCTGCTGCTGCTGCTACACTGGCGGCTGCTGCTGCTGCTACACTGGCGGCTGCTGCTGCTGCTACACTGGCGGCTGCTGCTGCTGCTACACTGGCGGCTGCTGCTGCTGCTACACTGGCGGCTGCTGCTGCTGCTGCACACCGGCTGCTGCTGCTGCTACACTGCGGCTGCTGCTACACTGGCGGCTGCTGCTGCTGCACACGGCGGCTGCTGCTGCTACACTGGCTGCTACACCGCGGCTGCTGCTGCTACACCGGGCGGCTGCTGCTGCTACACTGGCTGCTGCTGCTGCTGCTACACGGCTGCTGCTGCTGCTGCTACACTGGCTGCTGCTGCTGCTGTACAGCTGCTGCTGCTACACGCTGGCTGCTGCTGCTGCTGCTACACTGGCGGCTGCTGCTGCTGCTACACTGGCGGCTGCTGCTGCTGCTACTGCCGGCTGCTGCTACACTGCGGCTGCTGCTACACTGGCTGCTGCTGCTGCTACACCGGCGCTGCTGCTGCTACACTGCTGGCTGCTGCTACACCGGCGGCTGCTGCTGCTGCTACACTGGCTGCTGCTGCTGCTGCTACACTGGCTGCTGCTGCTGCTGCTACACTGGCGGCTGCTGCTGCTACACTGGCTGCTGCTGCTGCTGCTACACTGGCGGCTGCTGCTGCTGCTACACCGGCGGCTGCTGCTACACCGCTGCTACACCGGCGGCTGCTGCTACACTGCTGCTGCTGCTACACCGGCGGCTGCTGCTGCTGCTACACCGGCTGCTGCTGCTGGCTGCTGCTGCTGCTGCTGCTGCTACCGGCGGCTGCTGCTGCTACACCGGGCGGCTGCTGCTGCTGCTACACCGGCGGCTGCTGCTGCTGCTACACCGGCGGCTGCTGCTGCTACACCTGCTGCTGCACTGCTGCTGCTACACCGGCGGCTGCTGCTGCTACACCAGCGGCTGCTGCTGCTGCTACACTGGCTGCTGCTGCTGCTACACTGGCTGCTGCTGCTGCTACACTGCTGCTGCTGCTGCTGCTACACTGGCTGCTGCTGCTACGCTGGAGGCTGCTGCTCCCCCACTGTCACTGCTATCTGTAGGAGCTGGTGATTTCTCCAGTCCTGACTCCATGTCTCTACACAGCCAGAACAGGCCACAGTGGACTCATTACTGCACAGAGACTCAGAGGGAGGAATGAGAGAGACAGCAGCTACAGAGAAACACTGGCACTGCTGCATGGAGGGACTGCATCTGTAGGAGCTGGTGATTTCTCCAGTCCTGACTCCATGTCTACAGAGAGAACACACACGGGCATGGAGGAGGAATAGAGAGAGACAGCAGATACAGAGAAACACACACGGGCATGGAGGGAGGAATAGAGAGAGAGACAGCAGATACAGAGAAACACACACGGCATGGAGGGAGGAATAGAGAGACAGCAGATACAGAGAAACACACACGGGCATGGAGGGAGGAATAGAGAGACAGCAGATACAGAGAAACACACACGGGTATGCACGCACGCACACACGGTGTATGCTCTTTCTGGTCACAGCAACTTTTTAAATAAGAAAGAACAGAGTACAGAAGAAAGTGAGGTCAAGGTGGAGAACATATACACTGACATCACAATAGAGACCTGGACTGACTGACATCACAATAGAGACCTGGACTGACTTATACACTGACCTGGAATGACTGACATCACAATAGAGACCTGGACTGACTGACATCACAACAGAGTCCTGGACTGACTTATACACTGACCTGGACTGACTGACATCACAACAGAGACCTGGACTGACTGACATCACAACAGAGACCTGGACTGACTGACATCACAACAGAGACCTGGACTGACTGACATCACAAGAGACCTGACCTGGACAACAGAGACCTGGACTGACTGACATCACAACAGAGACCTGGACTGACTGACATCACAACAGAGACCTGGACTGACTGACATCACAACAGAGACCTGGACTGACTGACATCACAACAGAGACCTGGACTGACTGACATCACAACAAAGACCTGGACTGACTGACATCACAACAAAGACCTGGACTGACTGACATCACAACAAAGACCTGGACTGACTGACATCACAACAAAGACCTGGACTGACTGACATCACAATAAAGACCTGACTGACTGACATCACAACAAAGACCTGGACTGACTGACATCACAACAAAGACCTGGACTGACTGACATCACAACAAAGACCTGGACTGACTGACATCACAATAAAGACCTGGACTGACAACATCACAACAAAGACCTGGACTGACTGACATCACAATAAAGACCTGGACTGACAGACATCACACAGACCTGGACTGACTGACATCACTATAAAGACAATTAGACTGACATACAGACAGATAATGGACTGTCAGTCCTATCAAACACAATCACTGACACATATGTAAAGATAGGACTGTCAGGAACACACAATACTGACACATATAGACAAGACTCAGGGATACAGTCAGTCTATCAAACACAGACACAATACTGACACATTAGACCTAGACTCAGGGATACAGTCAGTCTATCAAACACAGACACAATACTGACACATATAGGCCTAGACTCAGGGATACAGTCAGTCTATCAAACACAATACTGACACATATAGACCTAGACTCAGGGATACAGTCAGTCTATCAAACACAGACACAATACTGACACATATAGACCTAGACTCAGGGATACAGTCAGTCTATCAAACACAGACACAATACTGACACATATAGACCTAGACTCAGGGATACAGTCAGTCTATCAAACACAGACACAATGCTGACACATATAGACCTAGACTCAGGGATACAGTCAGTCTATCAAACACAGACACAATGCTGACACATATAGGCCTAGACTCCGGGATACAGTCAGTCTATCAAACACAATACTGACACATATAGACCTAGACTCAGGGATACAGTCAGTCTATCAAACACAATGCTGACACATATAGACCTAGACTCAGGGATACAGTCGGTCTATCAAACACACACACCAACAGACAGACACACACTAACAGACAGACAGACACACACTAACAGACAGACAGACACACACTAACAGACAGACAGACACACACTAACAGACAGACAGACACACACTAACAGACAGACAGACAGACACACACTAACAGACAGACTATCTCTGGGAAGGATAAACTTGGTCTTATTGATTCTTCTAGGCATGCTGTCCTCCCAAGAACAAAAGAGAGCCAGACCAAACTAATGGAGAACCTCCCGGGGACAGACAGAGCCAGGCCAAACTACTGGAGAACCTCCCGGAGACCGAAGAGAGCCAGACCAAACTAGACAGAACCTCCCCAGTACAGGAGAGCCAGACCAAACTAATGGAGAACCTCCCCGGAAAAGAAGAGAGCCCAAACTAATGGAGAACCTCCCAGGAAAAGAAGAGAGCCAGACCAAACTAATGGAGAACCTCCCCAGAACAGAAGAGAGCCAGACCAAACTAATGGAGAACCTCCCCAGAACAGAAGAGAGCCAGACCAAACTAATGGAGAACCTCCCCAGTACAGAAGAGAGCCAGACCAAACTAATGGAGAACCTCCCCAGAACAGAAGAGAGCCAGACCAAACTAATGGAGAACCTCCCCGGAACAGAAGAGAGCCAGACCAAACTAGTGGAGAACCTCCTCCGAAACAGAAGAGAGCCAGACCAAACTAGTGGAGAACCTCCCCAGAACAGAAGAGAGCCAGACCAAACTAGTGGAGAACCTCCCCAGAACAGAAGTGGAGAAAACAGCTGCAGGAATCTCGTAGAACCAACACTAATCAACATCAATCCCTCTTGGCCACAGTCCTAACTGGATATTACTCATATTAGACCCAGTGGTGTGTGTGTGTGTGTGTGTGTGTGTGTGTGTGTGTGTGTGTGTGTGTGTGTGTGTGTGTGTGTGTGTGTGTGTTCAGGGTGAGTGAGAGAGAGAAGAGAAAGAGAGAAAGAGAAAGAGGGTGCTCAGGAGATTGAGATCAAAGGAGCTGTAACTAAAAAGACCTGCTTCATCTCAGCCAGTTAACAGGCACTGAGCTGCAAGTCAAATGAGCCCCTCTGATGTGTGTGTGTGTGTGTGTGTGTGTGTGTGTGTGTGTGTGTGTGTGTGTGTGTGTGTGTGTGTGTGTGTGTGTGTGTGTGTGTGTGTGTGTGTGACAAAATAGACGAGCGAGTAATATGTGACCTAGTAACATATCAGAGTGAAGCTCGGAGAGCGACTGAGTAAATTACTGTTTATCTGCTCCTCTGTGAGAGTGAGTAGGAGAGAGGAACGACTCCTCTGTGAGGGTGAGTAGGAGAGAGGAACGGCTCTCTGTGAGAGTGAGTAGGAGAGAGAGGAACGGCTCTCTGTGAGAGTGAGTAGGAGAGAGAGGAACGGCTCTCTGTGAGAGTGAGTAGGAGAGAGGAACGGCTCTCTGTGAGTGAGTAGGAGAGAGGAACGGCTCTCTGTGAGAGTGAGTAGGAGAGAGAGGAACGGCTCTCTGTGAGAGTGAGTAGGAGAGGAGGAACGGCTCTCTGTGAGAGTGAGTAGGAGAGAGGAACGGCTCTCTGTGAGTGAGTAGGAGAGAGAGGAACGGCTCTCTGTGAGAGTGAGTAGGAGAGAGGAACGGCTCTCTGTGAGAGTGAGTAGGAGAGAGGAACGGCTCTCTGTGAGAGTGAGTAGGAGAGAGGAACGGCTCTCTGTGAGAGTGAGTAGGAGAGAGGAACGGCTCTCTGTGAGAGTGGGTAGGAGAGAGGAACGGCTCTCTGTGAGAGTGGGTAGGAGAGAGGAACGGCTCTGTGAGAGTGAGTAGGAGAGAGGAACGGCTCTCTGTGAGAGTGAGTAGGAGAGAGGAACGGCTCTCTGTGAGAGTGCGTAGGAGAGAGGAACGGCTCTCTGTGAGAGTGCGTAGGAGAGTGGAACGGCTCTCTGTGAGAGTGAGTAGGAGAGAGGAACGACTCTCTGTGAGAGTGAGTAGGAGAGAGGAACGACTGTGAGAGTGAGTAGGAGAGAGGAACGACTCTCTGTGAGTGAGTAGGAGAGGAACGGCTCTCTGTGAGAGTGAGTAGGAGAGAGGAACGGCTCTCTGTGAGAGTGAGTAGGAGAGAGGAACGGCTCTCTGTGAGAGTGGGTAGGAGAGAGGAACGGCTCTGTGAGAATGAGTAGGAGAGAGGAACGACTCTCTGTGAGAGTGAGTAGGAGAGAGGAACGACTCTCTGTGAGAGTGAGTAGGAGAGAGGAACGACTCTCTGTGAGAGTGAGTAGGAGAGAGGAACGACTCCTCTGGGTGTATATATATATATATATATATATATATATATAAATAAAACACTCACCAGGCTGCCTTTTGACACGCATGTCCTTCACATCACTTCTGCATGGCTGTGGATGTAGGTCATACACCCCTAACACACACATTCCCTCCCTCTATAACCTGCCTTCCATATACACCCACCCATACCTGACACCATTAACCAGTTAGAGGGAGGTGGGGCTGGGTTAGGTTGTGGATGGGGCCAGGGTGGGGCTGGATGGGGGGCCAGAGGGAGGTGGGGCTGGGAGTTGGGTTAGGGTGTGGATGGGGCCAGAGGGAGGTGGGGCTGGGAGTTGGGTTAGAGTGTGGGTGGGGTCAGAGGAAGGTGGAGCTGAGTGTTGGGTTAGGGTGTGGGTAGGGCTGGGTGTTGGGTTAGGGTGTGGATGGGGCCAGAGGGAGGTGGGGCTGGGAGTTGGGTTAGGGTGTGGGTGGGGTCAGAGGGAGGTGGGGCTGAGTGTTGGGTTAAGGTGTGGGTGGGCTGGGCTGGGTTAGGGTGTGGATGGGGCTGGGAGTGGGGCTGAGTGTTGGTTAAGGTGTGGGAGGGGCTGGGAGTTGGGTTAAGGGGCTGGGAGTTGGGTTAAGGGGCTGGGGCTGGGAGTTGGGTTAGGGTGTGGGTGGGGCCAGAGGGAGATTCAATGGACTTTGATGACACCATCCCTGATACGGCGAGGGGGGCATCCACATTGCCGGAATTCCTGAGACCCCCTTGAAGAGGGAACTGGCCAACAACAATACAGGGAGTCAAGAGCCTGATGTTTTTAGGGTTCTGCAGTCAGCCATCCAGCCAGCCGGTCAGAGAGGGCCTCTGGTCATACAGACGCAGAGAGGGCCTCTGGTCATACAGACGCAGAGAGGGCCTCTGGTCATACAGACGCAGAGAGGGCCTCTGGTCATACAGACGCAGAGAGGGCCTCTGGTCATACAGACGCAGAGAGGGCCTCTGGTCATACAGACAGACCTCTGGTCAGACGAGGGCCTCTGGTCATACAGACGCAGAGAGGGCCTCTGGTCATACAGACACAGAGAGGGGCCTCTGGTCATACAGACACAGCAGAGAGGGCCTCTGGTCATACAGACACAGAGAGGGCAGACACAGAGGGCCTCTGGTCATACAGACACAGAGAGGGCCTCTGGTCATACAGACACAGAGAGGGCCTCTGGTCATACAGACACAGAGAGGGCCTCTGGTCATACAGACACAGAGAGGGCCTCTGGTCATACAGACACAGAGAGGGCCTCTGGTCATACAGACACAGAGAGGGCCTCTGGTCATACAGACACAGACACAGAGGGCCTCTGGTCATACAGACACAGGAAGACTAAAGTGAGTCGCCAGCTCTAAATGGAACAACACACTTCCTCTATCATATCACACTTTCCACAAGTGGAAGAGGATGCAGAGGTGTGTGTGTGTGGAGTGTGAGGGAGAGACAAATCAAGCAGATGAATCAGTCGGTAGCTATGGATTAAAACATCCTTCTCTTCATGTTTGTGCCACCTGCCCATTTTCCCTCACAGATGTATGTAGATAGACTGAAGAGCTGCCAGCCTTCCTACAAGCCACAGACACCTCAGACAACAGCAGTAAGCTATAATAACCACAGAGAGCAGCAGTAAGCTATAAGAACCACAGACAGCAGCAGTAGCTATAAGAACCACAGAGCTGCAGCAGTAAGCTATAAGACCTCAGACCAGCAGTAAGCTATAAGAACCACAGACAACAGCAGTAGATTATAAGAACCACAGACAGCAGCAGTAGACTATATGAACCTCAGACACCACCAGTAGACTATATGAACCACAGACACCACCAGTAGACTATATGAACCTCAGACACCACCAGTAGACTATATGAACCTCAGACACCACCAGTAGACTATATGAACCTCAGACACCACCAGTAGACTATATGAACCACAGACAACAGTAGTAGACTATATGAACCACAGACACCACCAGTAGACTATATGAACCACAGACACCACCAGTAGACTATAAGAATCTCAGACACCACCAGTAGACTATATGAACCTCAGACACCACCAGTAGACTATAAGAACCACAGACAACACCAGTAGACTATATGAACCACAGACAACAGTAGTAGACTATATGAACCTCAGACAACACCAGTAGACTATAAGAACCACAGACAACAGTAGTAGACTATAAGAACCACAGACAACACCAGTAGACTATATGAACCACAGACAACAGTAGTAGACTATAAGAACCACAGACACCAGTAGTAGACTATAAGAACCACAGACAACAGTAGTAGACTATAATGAAAGATCAACACCAGCAGCAGCAGACTATAATGAAAGATCAACGCCAGCAGCAGGCATCAGAGAGACAGGAGAAACATCACCCTCATGTCCTAAACAAATATCCTGGTCTTCACCCCTCAGCTCAAAACAGAGAGAATCCTGGCCCTTCACCCCTCAGCTCCACAAACAGAGAGATATCCTGGCCCTTCACCCCTCAGCTCCACAAACAGAGAGATATCCTGGCCCTTCACCCCTCAGCTCCACAAACAGAGAGATATCCTGGCCCTTCACCCCTCAGCTCCACAAACAGCAGAGATATCCTGGCCCTTCACCCCTCAGCTCCACAAACAGAGAGATATCCTGGCCCTTCACCCCTCAGCTCCACAAACAGAGAGATATCCTGGCCCTTCACCCCTCAGCTCCACAAACAGAGAGATATCCTGGCCCTTCACCCCTCAGCTCCACAAACAGAGAGAAATCCTGGCCCTTCACACTTCAGCTCCACAAACAGAGAGATATCCTGGCCCTTCACCCCTCAGCTCCACAAACAGCAGAGATATCCTGGCCTTTCACCCCTCAGCTCCACAAACAGCAGAGATATCCTGGCCCTTCACCCCTCAGCTCCACAAACAGAGAGATATCCTGGCCCTTCACCCCTCAGCTCTACAAACAGAGAGATATCCTGGCCCTTCACCCCTCAGCTCTACAAACAGCAGAGATATCCTGGCCCTTCACCCTCAGCTCTACAAACAGAGAGATATCCTGGCCCTTCACCCTCAGCTCTACAAACAGCAGAGATATCTCCCTTCACCCCTCAGCTCTACAAACAGCAGAGATATCCTGGCCCTTCACCCCTCAGCTCTATCCTGGCCCTTCACAAACAGCAGAGATATCCTGGCCCTTCACCCCTCAGCTCCACAAACAGCAGAGATATCCTGGCCCTTCACCCCAGCTCAGCTCCACAAACAGCAGAGATATCCTGGCCCTTCACCCCTCAGCTCCACAAACAGCAGAGATATCCTGGCCCTTCACCCTCAGCTCAGCTCCACAAAAACAGCAGAGATATCCTGGCCCTTCACCCCTCAGCTCCACAAACAGCA
>NW_027009066.1:20000-56919 GCF_036934945.1 Oncorhynchus masou masou | reverse complement strand
AAAACAGGAATGGGCATAAATCCTCTTCCAACGTAGTCAATGGAACAAAAGAACGTAGTATAATGCAGGATGCACCTGCCAGGCAGACTCCGACAGGATAGGACAAGGTGGAAGCAAACGGGACGACAGCTTGCTTCTGGCATCAAAAAACACAAACAAGAATCAGACACTGAAAGTAGCAGGAACAGAGAGAGAAATAGAGACCTAATCAGAGGGGGAAGAGAGAACAGGTGGTGAAAGAGTGAATGAGCTAGTTAGAGGAGATGTAGAACAGCTGAAGAATGAGAGACAGAGAAGGTAACCTAAAAAGACCAGCAGAGAGAGACAGAGTGAAGAGAAAGGACAGGAACAGACATAACAAGACATGACAGTACCCCCCCACTCACCGAGCGCCTCCTGGCGCACTCGAGGAGGAAACCTGGCGGCAACGGAGGAAATCATCGATCAGCGAACGGTCCAGCACGTCCCGAGAGGGAACCCAACTCCTCTCCTCAGGACCGTACCCCTCCCAATCCACTAGGCCCTGCTGCTGACCCCACGGCCCGAGGCGCATGCGTCTTACGAGCCTGTAGATGGGTGCGCCCTCGACAAGGATGGGGGGGGGGGGGAGGGACGAGCGGGCGCGAAGGGCACAGGAGACATGGAGGCCGGGTGAACGCGGCGAAGATAGCGCGGGAAGAGAGTCAGCACTGCGACAGGATTAATGACCTGAGAAATACGGAGCCGGACCAATGAACCGCGGGGCCAACTGAGAGAAGCTGTCTTAAGGGAAGGTTCTGAGTGGAGAGCCATACTCTCCTGACCGCAACAGTATCTAGGACTCTTGGTCCTACGCTTGTGCGGCCCTCACAGTCTGCGCCCTATTACGGCAAAGTGCCGACCTGACCCTTCCAGGTGCGCTCGCAACGCTGGACAAAAGCCTGAGCGGAGGACGCAGGACTCGAGCTGAGATGAGAACAGCGGAGGCTGGTACCCGAGGCTACACTGAAAAGGGGATAGACCGGTAGCAGACGGAGGGAAGCGAGTTGTGGGCGTACTCTGCCCAGGGGAGCTGTTCTGACAAGACGCAGGGTTACGAAAGAAGACTGCGTAAAAATGCTACTCAACAGTCTGATTGGCCCGTTCGACGGCCGTTAGACTGGGGATGAAAGCCGGACGAGAGACGATGGAAGCCCCAATCAAACGGCAAAAACTCCTCCAAAATTGAGACGTGAACTGCGGGCCTCTGTCGGAAACGACGTCAGACGGAAAGGCCATGAATCTGAAAACATTCTCGATAATGATCTGGGCAGTCTCCTTAGCAGAAGGGAGCTTATCGAGAGGAATGAAATGAGCCGCCTTAGAGAATCTATCGACAACCGTAAGAATAACTGTCTTCCCCGCTGATGAAGGCAGTCCCGGTGATAAATCTAAAGCGATGTGAGACCACGGTCGAGAGGGGAATGGGAAGCGGTCTGAGACGGCCGGCAGGAGGAGAGTTCCCAGATTTGAGTCTGCGCGCAGGCCGAACAAACGGCGACAAATCGACGCGCGTCACGTTCCCGAGTGGGCCACCAGAAACGCTGGCGAATGGAAGCGCGTACCCGAACGCCGGGGTGGCCGGCTAACTTGGCAGAGTGGGCCCACTGAAGAACGGCCGGATTAGTAGGAACGGAACGGAACAGAAGGTTCCTAGGGCAAGCTGCGGCGACGGAGTGTGTTGCGAGTGTTGCTGCCTGCCCTCTCAATTCCCCAGACAGTCAACCCCGACAACACGCCCGTCAGGGAGAATCCCCTCGGGGTCGGTGGAGACCTCAGAAGAACTGAAGAGACGAGATAAAGCATCAGGCTTGGTGTTTTTTGAGCCCGGACGATAAGAAATAACAAACTCGAAACGAGCGAAAAACAGAGCCCAACGAGCCTGACGCGCATTAAGTCGTTTGGCTGAACGGATGTACTCAAGGTTCCTATGGTCAGTCCAAACGACAAAAGGAACGGTCGCCCCTCCAACCACTGTCGCCATTCGCCTAGGGCTAAGCGGATGGCGAGCAGTTCGCGATTACCAACATCATAGTTACGTTGACGGCGATAAGCGATGAGAGAAAAACGCGCAAGGATGGACCTTGCCGTCAGAGAGAAGAGCGCTGAGAAAGAATGGCTCCCACGCCCACCTCTGACGCGTCAACCTCAACAACAAACTGTCTAGAGATGTCAGGTGTAACAAGAATAGGAGCGGATGTAAAACGATTCTTAAGAAGATCAAAAAGCTCCCTGGGCGGAAACGGACCACTTAAAGCACGTCTTAACAGAAGTAAGGGCTGTGAGGGGGAGCTGCCACCTGACCGAAATTACGGATGAAACGACGATAGAAATTAGCGAAGCCCAGAAAGCGCTGCAGCTCGACGCGTGACTTAGGAACGGGCCAATCAATGACAGCCTGGACCTTAGCGGGATCCATCTTAATGCCCTCAGCGGAAATAACGGAACCGAGAAAAGGGACAGAGGCGGCATGAAAATGCACTTCTCAGCCTTCACATAAAGACAGTTCTCCAAAAGGCGCTGGAGGACGCGCCGCACGTGCTGAACATGAATCGAGAGAGACGGAAAAAAAATCAGGATATCGTCCATGTAAACGAAAAACAAAAATGTTCAGCATGTCTCTCAGGACGTCGTTAACTAGTGCCTGAAAGACAGCTGGAGCGTTAACGAGGCCGAAAGGAAGAACCCGGTATTCAAAGTGCCCTAACGGAGTGTTAAACGCCGTCTTCCACTCGTCCCCCTGATGCGCACGAGATGGTAGGCGTTACGAAGGTCCAATTTGGTGAAAAACCTGGCTCCCTGCAAGATCTCGAAGGCTGAAGACATAAGAGGAAGCGGATAACGATTCTTAACTGTTATGTCATTCAGCCCTCGATAATCCACGCATGGGCGCAGGGACCCGTCCTTCTTCTGAACAAAAAAACCCCGCTCCGGCGGGAGAGGAGGAGGGAGACTATGGTACCGGCGTTGGAGCGAAACCGACAAATAATCCTCGAGAGCCTTACGTTCGGGAGCCGACAGAGAGTATAATCTACCCCGGGGGGAGTAGTTCCCGGAAGGAGATCAATACTACAGTCATACGACCGGTGTGGAGGGAGAGAAGTGGCCTTGGAACGACTGAACACCGTGCGCAGATCGTGATACTCCTCCGGCACCCCTGTCAAATCGCCAGGCTCCTCCTGTGAAGAAGAGACAGAGGAAACAGGAGGGATAGCAGACATTAAACAGGTCACATGACAAGAAACATTCCAGGATAGGATAGTATTACTAGACCAATTAATAGAAGGGTTATGGCGCACTAGCCAGGGATGACCCAAAACAACAGGTGTAAAAGGTGAACGAAAAATTAAAAAAGAAATGGTTTCGCTATGATTACCAGAGACAGTGAGGGTTAAAGGCAGCGTCTCACGCTGAATCTTGGGGAGAGAACTACCATCTAAAGCGAACAAGGCCGTGGGCTCCCCTAACTGTCTGAGAGGAATGTCATGTTCCCAGCCCAGGTCTCGTCCATAAAACAGCCCTCCGCCCCAGAGTCTATCAAGGCACTGCAGGAAGCAGATGAACCGGGCCAGCGGAGATGGACCGGAAAGGTAGTGCGTGATCCAGAAGGAGAGGCCTGAGTAGTTGCGCTCACCAGTAGCCCTCCCTTTACTGATGAGCTCTGGCTTTACTGGACATGAGGTGACAAAATGACCAGCGGAGCCGCAGTAGAGACAGAGGCGATTGGTGATTCTCCGTTCCTTCTCCTTGGCCGAGATGCGGATACCCCCAGCTGCATAGGCTCAGCATCCGAGCCGGCGGAGGAGGGTGGCAGTGATGCGGCAGGTGGCAGTGATGTGGAGAGGGGAGCAACGGAGAACGCGAGCTCCTTTCCACGAGCTCGGCGACGAAGATCAAACCGTCGCTCTATGCGAATAGCGAGAGCTATTAAGGAGTCCAGACAGGAAGGAACCTCCCGGGAGAGGATCTCATCCTTAACCTCGACGAGGGAGACCCTCCAGAAAACGAGCGAGCAAAGCCGGCTCGTTCCAGTCACTAGAGGCAGCGAGAGTGCGAAACTCAATAGAATAATCCGTTATGGATCTATTCCCCTGACATAGGGAAGACAGGGCCCTGGAAGCCTCCTCGCCAAAAACAGAACGGTCAAAACCCGTATCATCTCCTCCTTAAAGTCCTGATACTGGTTAATACACTCCAGCCCTCGCCTCCCAGATTGCCGTGCCCCACTCACGCGCCCGTCCGGTAAGGAGAGAAATGACGTAGGCGATGCGGGCTGCGCTCCTGGAGTAAGTGTTGGGCTGGAGAGAGAACACCACATCACACTGAGTGAGGAATGAGCGGCACTCAGTGGGCTCCCCAGAGTAACACGGCGGGTTGTTGATCCTGGGCTCCGGAGACTCGGAAACCCTGGAAGTGGGCGGTGGATCGAGGCGGAGTTGGTGAACCTGTCTTGTGAGGTCGGAGACTTGGACGGCCAGGGTCTCAACGGCATGTCGAGCAGCAGACAATTCCTCCTCGTGTCTGCCTAGCATCGCTCCCTGGATCTCGACGGCGGAGTGAAAGGGTCCGGAGCCGCTGGGTCCATTCTTGGTCTGATTCTTCTGTTATGTACTTGAGTGAAGACCCAAAAGCGGTTTTAACAGAAAACAGAGTTCTTTAATAAAAAAACAGGAATGGCATAAATCCTCTTCCAACGTAGTCAATGGAACAAAAGAACGTAGTATAATGCAGGATGCACCTGCCAGGCAGACTCCGACGGGATAGGACAAGGTGGAAGCAAACGGGACGACAGCTTGCTTCTGGTATCAAAAAACACAAACAAGAATCAGACCCTGAAAGTAGCAGGAACAGAGAGAGAAATAGAGACCTAATCAGAGGGAAGAGAGAACAGGTGTGAAAGAGTGAATGAGCTAGTTAGAGGAGATGTAGAACAGCTGAAGAATGAGGAGGATAATATCAGAGAGAGGAGGTAACCTAAAGAGGAGGACCAGCAAAAGAGAGACAGAGTGAGGGAGGAAAGGACAGGAACAGACATAACAAGACTAGGATGAGAGGAGGATAATATCTAGGAGGAGAGGAGGATAATATCTAGGAGGAGGATAATATCTAGGAGGAGAGGAGGATAATATCTAGAGAGGAGGATAATATCTAGGAGGAGAGGAGGGATAATATCTAGGAGGAGAGGAGGATAATATCTAGGAGGAGAGGAGGATAATATCTAGGAGGAGGGATAATATCTAGGAGGGAGGAGGATAATATCTAGGAGGGGAGGATAATATCTAGGAGGAGAGGAGGATAATATCAGGAGGAGAGGAGGATAATATCTAGGAGGAGAGGAGGATAATATCTAGGAGGAGAGGAGGATAATATCTAGGAGGAGGATAATATCTAGGAGGGAGGGGAGGATAATATCTGGGAGGAGAGGAGGATAATATCTAGGAGGAGAGGAGGAGGAGGAGGAGGATAATATCTAGGAGGAGAGGAGGATAATATCTAGGGAGGAGAGGAGGATAATATCTAGAAGGAGAGGAAGATAATATCTAGGAGGAGAGGAGGATAATATCTAGGAGGAGGAGGAGGAGGATAATATCTAGGAGGAGAGGAGGATAATATCTAGGAGGAGGAGGATAATATCTAGGAGGAGAGGAGGATAATATCTAGGAGGAGAGGAAGATAGTATCTAGGAGGGGAGAGGAGGATAATATCTAGGAGGAGAGGAGGATAATAAATAGGAGGACAGGAAGATAATATCTAGGAGGAGAGGAGGATAATATCTAGGAGGAGAGAGGAGGAGGAGGAGGATAATATCTAGAGGAGGAGGGAGAGGAGGATAATATCTAGAGGAGAGGGGAGGATAATATCTAGGAAGGAGAGGAGGATAATATCTAGGAGGAGAGGAGGATAATATCTAGGAGGATAATATCTAGAGGAGGATAATATCTAGGAGGAGGAGGATAATATCTAGAGGAGGATAATATCTAGGAGGAGAGGAGGATAATATCTAGGAGGAGAGGAGGATAATATCTAGGAGGAGAGGAGGATAATATCTAGGAGAGGAGAGGGGAGGATAATATCTAGGAGGAGGAGGAGGATAATATCTAGGAGGAGAGGAGGATAATATCTAGGAGGGGAGAGGAGGATAATATCTAGAGGAGAGAGGGGAGGAGGAGGATAATATCTAGGAGGAGAGGAGGATAATATCTAGGAGGAGAGGAGGATAATATCTAGGAGGGAGAGGAGGATAATATCTAGGAGGAGAGGAGGATAATATAATATCTAGGAGGAGAGGAGGATAATATCTAGAAAGGAGAGGGATAATATCTAGGAGGGAGAGGAGGATAATATCTAGGAGGAGAGGAGGATAATATCTAGGAGGAGAGGAGGATAATATCTGGGAGGAGGATAATATCTAGGAGGAGAGGAGGATAATATCTAGGAGGAGAGGAGGATAATATCTAGGAGGAGAGGAAGGGAGGAGAGGAGGATAATATCTAGGAGGAGGATAATATCTAGGAGGAGAGGAGGATAATATCTAGGAGGAGAGGAGGATAATATCTGGGAAGGAGAGGAGGATAATATCTAGGAGGAGAGGAGGATAATATCTAGGAGGAGGATAATATCTAGGAGGAGGATAATAATATCTAGGAGGAGGAGGAGGATAATATCTAGGAGGAGGATAATATCTAGGAGGAGAGGAGGATAATATCTAGGAGGGAGGATAATATCTAGGAGGAGAGGAGGATAATATCTAGGAGGTGAGGAGGATAATATCTAGGAGGATGAGAGGAGGATAATATCTAGGAGGAGAGGAAGATAATATCTAGGAGGAGGATAATATCTAGGAGGAGAGGAGGATAATATCTAGGAGGAGAGGAGGATAATATCTAGGAGGAGAGGAGGATAATATCTAGGAGGAGAGGAGGATAATATCTAGGAGGGAGGAGGATAATATCTAGGAGGAGGGAGGATAATATCTAGGAGAGAGAGGAGGATAATATCTAGAAGGAGAGGGGAGGATAATATCTAGGAGGAGAGGAGGATAATATCTAGGAGGAGAGGAGGATAATATCTAGGAGGAGAGGAGGATAATATCTAGAGGAGGAGGATAATATCTAGGAGGAGAGGAGGGGATAATATCTAGGAGGAGAGGAGGATAATATCTTAGGAGGAGAGGAGGATAATATCTAGGAGGGAGGAGAGGGAGGATAATATCTAGGAGGGAGAGGAGGATAATATCTGAGGAGAGGAGGATAATATCTAGGAGGAGAGGAGGATAATATCTGGGAGAGATAATATCTAGGGGAGGATAATATCTAGGAGGAGAGGAGGATAATATCTAGGAGAGGAGGATAATATCTAGAGGAGGATAATATCTAGGAGGAGAGGAGGAGGAGGGGATAATATCTAGGAGGAGAGGAGGATAATATCTAGGAGGAGAGGAGGATAATATCTAGGAGGAGAGGAGGATAATATCTAGAGGGGAGAGGAGGATAATATCTAGGAGGGGAGAGGAGGATAATATCTAGGAGGAGAGGAGGATAATATAATATCTAGGAGGGAGAGGAGGAGGAGGATAATATCTAGGAGGAGAGGAGGATAATATCTAGGAGGGAGGAGGGATAATATCTAGGAGGAGAGGAGGATAATATCTAGGAGGAGGGGAGGATAATATCTGGGAGGGAGAGGAGGATAATATCTAGGAGGAGGAGGGAGGAGAGGAGGATAATATCTAGGAGGAGAGAGGAGGAGGAGGATAATATCTAGGAGGAGAGGAGGATAATATCTAGAAGGGAGAGGATGATAAAATCTAGGAGGAGAGGAGGATAATATCTAGGAGGAGAGGAGGATAATATCTAGGAGGAGAGGAGGATAATATCTAGGAGGAGGAGGATAATATCTAGGAGGAGAGGAGGATAATATCTAGGAGGAGGATAATATCTAGGAGGAGAGGAGGATAATATCTAGGAGGAGGATAATATCTAGGAGGAGAGGAGGATAATATCTAGGAGGAGAGAGGAGGATAATATCTAGGAGGAGGATAATATCTAGGAGGGAGAGGAGGATAATATCTGGGATGAGGGGGGAGGGATAATATCTAGGAGGGATAATATCTAGGAGGAGAGGAGGATATCTAGGAGGGAGGAGGATAATATCAGGAGGAGAGGAGGATAATATCTAGGGAGGAGAGGAGGGATAATATCTAGGAGGAGAGGGAGGATAATATCTAGGAGGAGAGGAGGATAATATCTAGGAGGAGAGCAAGATAATATCTAGGAGGAGAGGAGGATAATATCTAGGAGGAGAGGGAGGATAATATCTAGGAGGAGAGGGATAATATCTAGAAGGAGAGGAGGATAATATCTAGGAGGAGAGGAGGATAATATCTAGGAGGAGGATAATATCTAGGAGGGAGAGGAGGATAATATCTAGGAGGAGAGGAGGATAATATCTAGATAATATCTAGGAGGAGGGAGGATAATATCTAGAAGAGGAGGAGGATAATATCTAGGAGGGGAGAGGAGGATAATATCTAGGAGGATAATATCTAGGAGAGGAGGATAATATCTAGGAGGAGAGGAGGATAATATCTAGGAGGAGAGGAGGATAATATCTAGGAGGAGGAGGAGGATAATATCTAGGAGGATAATATCTAGGAGGAGGATAATATCTAGGAGGAGAGGGAGGATAATATCTAGGAGGAGGAGGAGGATAATATCTAGGAGGAGGGAGGATAATATCTAGGAGGAGAGGAGGATAATATCTAGGAGGAGAGGAGGATAATATCTAGGAGAGAGGAGGATAATATCTAGGAGGAGAGGAGGGATAATATCTAGGAGGAGAGGAGGATAATATCTGGAGGAGAGGAGGAGGAGAGGAGGATAATATCTAGGAGGAGAGGAGGATAATATCTAGGAGGAGAGGAGGATAATATCTAGGAGGGGAGAGGGGAGGATAATAGGAGGAGAGGAGGATAATATCTAGGAGGAGAGGAGGATAATATCTAGGAGGAGAGGAGGATAATATCTAGGAGGAGAGGAGGGAGGAGAGGAAGATAATATCTAGGAGGGAGGAGGATAATATCTAGGAGGAGAGGAGGGATAATATCTAGGAGGGAGAGGAGGATAATATCTAGGGAGGAGAGGAGGATAATATCTAGGAGGAGAGGAGGATAATATAGGGAGGAGAGGAAGAATATCTAGGAGGGAGAGGAGGATAATATCTAGGAGGAGAGGAGGATAATATCAGGAAGATAATATCTAGGAGGAGAGGAGGATAATATCTAGGAGGAGAGGAGGATAATATCTAGATAATATCTAGAGGAGAGGAGGATAATATCTAGGAGGGAGGAGGATAATATCTAGGAGGAGAGGGAGGATAATATCTAGGAGGAGAGGAGGATAATATCTAGGAGGAGAGGAGGATAATATCTAGGAGGAGAGGAGGATAATATCTAGGAGGAGAGGAGGATAATATCTAGGAGGGAGGATAATATCTAGGAGGAGAGGAGGATAATATCTAGGAGGAGAGGAGGATAATATCTAGGAGGAGAGGAGGATAATATCTAGGAGGAGAGGAGGGATAATATCTAGGAGGAGAGGAGGATAATATCTAGGAGAGGAGGATAATATCTAGGAGGAGAGGAGGATAATATCTAGGAGGAGGAGGAGGATAATATCTAGGAGGAGAGGAGGATAATATCTAGGAGGAGAGGAGGATAATATCTAGGAGGAGAGGAGGATAATATCTAGGAGGAGGATAATATCTAGGAGGAGAGGAGGATAATATCTAGGAGGAGAGGAGGATAATATCTAGAAGGAGAGGAGGATAATATCTAGGAGGAGAGGAGGATAATATCTAGGAGGAGGAGGAGGAGGATAATATCTAGGAGGAGAGGAGGATAATATCTAGGAGGAGGATAATATCTAGGAGGAGAGGAGGATAATATCTAGGAGGAGGATAATATCTAGGAGGAGAGGAGGATAATATCTAGGAGGAGAGGAGGATAATATCTAGGAGGAGGGAGGGATAATATCTAGGGGGAGGATAATATCTAGGAGGAGAGGAGGATAATATCTAGGATAATATCTAGGAGGAGAGGAGGATAATATCTAGGAGGAGAGGAGGATAATATCTAGGAGGAGAGGAGGATAATATCTAGGAGGAGAGGAGGATAATATCTAGGAGGAGGATAATATCTAGGAGGAGAGGAGGATAATATCTAGGAGGAGAGGAGGATAATATCTAGGAGGAGAGGAGGATAATATCTAGGAGGAGAGGAGGATAATATCTAGGAGGAGAGGAGGATAATATCTAGGAGGAGGATAATATCTAGGAGGAGAGGAGGATAATATCTAGGAGGAGAGGAAGATAATATCTAGGAGGAGAGGAGGATAATATCTAGGAGGAGAGGAGGATAATATCTGGGAGGAGGGAGGATAATATCTAGGAGGAGAGGAGGATAATATCTAGGAGGAGGAGGATAATATCTAGGAGGAGAGGAGGATAATATCTAGGAGGAGAGGGAAGATAATATCTAGGAGGAGAGGAGGAAGAGGAGGATAATATCTAGGAGGAGAGGAGGATAATATCTAGGAGGAGGATAATATCTAGGAGGAGAGGAGGATAATATCTAGGAGGAGAGGAGGATAATATCTAGAGGAGAGGAGGATAATATCTAGGAGGAGAGGAGGATAATATCTAGGAGGAGGATAATATCTAGGAGGAGAGGAGGATAATATCTAGGAGAGGAGGATAATATCTAGGAGGAGAGGAGGATAATATCTAGGAGGAGAGGAGGATAATATCTAGGAGGAGAGGAGGATAATATCTAGGAGGAGGATAATATCTAGGAGGAGAGGAGGATAATATCTAGGAGGAGAGGAGGATAATATCTAGAAGGAGAGGATGATAAAATCTAGGATGAGAGGAGGATAATATCTAGGAGGAGAGGAGGATAATATCTAGGAGAGGAGGATAATATCTAGGAGGAGAGGAGGATAATATCTAGGAGGAGAGGAGGATAATATCTAGAAGGAGAGGAGGATAATATCTAGGAGGAGAGGAGGATAATATCTAGGGGAGAGGAGGATAATATCTAGGAGGAGAGGAGGATAATATCTAGGAGGAGAGGAGGATAATATCTAGGAGGAGGATAATATCTAGAGGAGAGGAGGATAATATCTAGGATGAGAGGAGGATAATATCTAGGAGGAGGATAATATCTAGGAGGAGAGGAGGATAATATCTAGGAGGAGAGGAGGATAATATCTAGGAGGAGAGGAGGATAATATCTAGGAGGAGAGGAGGATAATATCTAGGAGGAGAGGAGGATAATATCTAGGAGAGGAGGATAATATCTAGGAGGAGAGCAAGATAATATCTAGGAGGAGAGGAGGATAATATCTAGGAGGATAATATCTAGGAGGAGAGGGATAATATCTAGGAGGAGAGGAGGATAATATCTAGGAGGAGAGGAGGATAATATCTAGGAGGAGAGGAGGGATAATATCTAGGAGGAGAGGAGGATAATATCTAGGAGGAGAGGATAATATCTAGGAGGGAGGAGGATAATATCTAGAGGAGAGGAGGATAATATCTAGGAGGAGAGGAGGATAATATCTAGGAGGAGGATAATATCTAGGAGGAGAGGAGGATAATATCTAGGAGGAGAGGAGGATAATATCTAGAAGGAGAGGAGGATAATATCTAGGAGGAGAGGAGGATAATATCTAGGAGGAGAGGAGGATAATATCTAGGAGGATAATATCTAGGAGGAGGATAATATCTAGGAGGAGAGGAGGATAATATCTAGGAGGAGGAGAGAGGAGGATAATATCTAGGAGGAGAGGAGGATAATATCTAGGAGGAGAGATAATATTAGGAGGAGGATAATATCTAGGAGGAGAGGAGGATAATATCTAGGAGGAGAGGAGGATAATATCTAGGAGGAGAGGAGGATAATATCTAGGAGGGAGAGGAGGATAATATCTAGGAGGAGAGGAGGATAATATCTAGGAGGAGGATAATATCTAGGAGGAGAGGAGGATAATATCTAGAAGGAGAGGAAGATAATATCTAGGAGGAGGATAATATCTAGGAGGAGAGGAGGATAATATCTAGAAGGAGAGGAGGGAGGAGGAGGATAATATCTAGGAGGAGAGGAGGATAATATCTAGGAGGAGAGGAGGATAATATCTAGGAGGAGAGGAGGATAATATCTAGGAGGAGAGGAGGATAATATCTGGAGAGGAGGATAATATCTAGGAGGAGAGGAGGATAATATCTAGAGGAGGATAATATCTAGGAGAGGAGGATAATATCTAGAGGAGGATAATATCTAGGAGGAGAGGAGGATAATATCTAGGAGGAGAGGAGGATAATATCTAGGAGGAGAGGAGGATAATATCTAGGAGGAGGGATAATATCTAGGAGGAGAGGAGGATAATATCTAGGAGGAGAGGAGGATAATATCTAGGAGGAGAGGAGGATAATATCTAGGAGGAGAGGAGGATAATATCTAGGAGGAGAGGAGGATAATATCTAGAAGGGAGGAGGATAATATCTAGGAGGAGAGGAGGATAATATCTAGGAGGAGAGGAAGATAATATCTAGGAGGAGAGGAGGATAATATCTAGGAGGAGAGGAGGATAATATCTAGAGGAGAGGAGGATAATATCTAGGAGGAGAGGAGGATAATATCTAGGAGGAGAGGAGGATAATATCTAGGAGGAGGATAATATCTAGGAGGAGAGGAGGGATAATATCTAGGAGGAGAGGAGGATAATATCTAGGGAGGAGAGGAGGATAATATCTAGGAGGAGAGGAGGATAATATCTAGGAGGAGAGGAGGATAATATCTAGGAGGAGAGGAGGATAATATCTAGGAGGAGGATAATATCTAGGAGGAGAGGAGGATAATATCTAGGAGGAGAGGAGGATAATATCTAGGAGGAGAGGAGGATAATATCTAGGAGGAGGATAATATAGGAGGAGAGGAGGATAATATCTAGGAGGAGAGGAGGATAATATCTAGGAGGGAGAGGAGGATAATATCTAGGAGGAGAGGAGGATAATATCTAGGAGGAGAGGAAGATAATATCTAGGAGGAGAGGAGGATAATATAATATCTAGAGGAGGATAATATCTAGGAGGAGAGGAGGATAATATCTAGGAGGAGAGGAGGATAATATCTAGGAGGAGGATAATATCTAGGGAGGAGAGGAGGATAATATCTAGGAGGAGAGGAGGATAATATCTAGGAGGAGGAGGATAATATCTAGGAGGAGAGGAGGATAATATCTAGGAGGAGAGGAGGATAATATCTAGGAGGAGAGGAGGATAATATCTAGGAGGAGAGGAGGATAATATCTAGGAGGAGAGGAGGATAATATCTAGGAGAGGAGGATAATATCTAGGAGGAGAGGAGGATAATATCTAGGAGGAGAGGGAGGATAATATCTAGGAGGAGAGGAGGATAATATCTAGGAGGAGAGGAGGATAATATCTAGGAGGAGAGGAGGATAATATCTAGAAGGAGAGGAGGATAATATCTAGGAGGAGAGGAGGAGAGGAGGATAATATCTAGGAGGGAGAGGGGGAGGATAATATCTGAGGAGAGGAGGATAATATCTGGAGGAGAGGAGGATAATATCTAGGAGGAGAGGAGGATAATATCTAGGAGGAGGAGGATAATATCTAGGAGGAGAGGAGGATAATATCTAGGGTATAATAGGAGGAGAGGAGGATAATATCTAGGAGGAGAGGAGGATAATATCTAGGAGGAGAGGAGGATAATATCTAGGAGGAGAGGAGGATAATATCTAGGAGGAGAGGAGGATAATATCTAGGAGGAGAGGAGGATAATATCTAGGAGGAGAGGAGGATAATATCTAGGGAGGAGAGGGGAGGATAATATCTAGGAGGAGAGGAGGATAATATCTAGGAGGAGAGGAGGATAATATCTAGAAGGAGAGGAGGATAATATCTAGAAGGAGAGGAGGATAATATCTAGGAGGAGAGGAGGATAATATCAGGAGGAGAGGAGGATAATATCTAGGAGGAGAGGAGGATAATATCTAGGAGGAGAGGAGGATAATATCTAGGAGGAGAGGAGGATAATATCTAGGAGGAGAGGAGGATAATATCTAGGAGGAGAGGAGGATAATATCTAGGAGGAGAGGAGGATAATAGGAGGAGAGGAGGATAATATCTAGGAGGATAATATCTAGGAGGAGAGGAGGATAATATCTAGGAGGAGAGGAGGATAATATCTAGGAGATAATATCTAGAAGGAGAGGAGGATAATATCTAGGAGGGAGGATAATATCTAGGAGGAGGAGGATAATATCTAGGAGGAGAGGAGGATAATATCTAGGAGGAGAGGAGGATAATATCTAGGAGGAGAGGAGGATAATATCTAGGAGGAGAGGAGGATAATATCTAGGAGGAGAGAGGATAATATCTAGGAGGAGAGGAGGATAATATCTAGGAGGAGAGGAGATAATATCTAGGGATAATATCTAGGAGGAGAGGAGGATAATATCTAGGAGGGATAATATCTAGGAGGAGAGGAGGATAATATCTAGGAGGAGAGGAGGATAATATCTAGGAGGAGAGGAGGATAATATCTAGGAGGAGAGGAGGATAATATCTAGGATATCTAGGAGGAGAGGAGGATAATATCTAGGGAGAGGAGGATAATATCTAGGAGGAGAGGAGGATAATATCTAGGAGGAGAGGAGGATAATATCTAGGAGGAGAGGAGGATAATATCTAGGAGGAGAGGAGGATAATATCTAGGAGGAGAGGAGGATAATATCTAGGAGGAGAGGAGGATAATATCTAGGAGGAGAGGAGGATAATATCTAGGAGGAGAGGAGGATAATATCTAGGAGGAGAGGAGGATAATATCTAGGAGGAGAGGAGGATAATATCTAGGAGGAGAGGAGGATAATATCTAGGAGAGAGGAGGAGGATAATATCTAGGAGGAGAGGAGGATAATATCTAGAGGAGGGAGGATAATATCTAGGAGGGGAGGAGGATATCTAGGAGGAGAGGAGGATAATATAATATCTAGGGGAGGAGAGGAGGATAATATTTAGGAGGAGAGGAGGATAATATCTAGGAGGAGAGGAGGATAATATCTAGGAGGAGAGGAGATAATATCTAGGAGGAGAGGAGGATAATATCTAGGAGGAGAGGAGGATAATATCTAGAGTATAATATCTAGGAGGAGAGGAGGATAATATCTAGGAGGAGAGGAGGATAATATCTAGGAGGAGAGGAGGATAATATCTAGGAGGAGAGGAGGATAATATCTAGGAGGAGAGGATGATAATATCTAGGAGGAGAGGAGGATAATATCTAGGAGGAGAGGAGTATAATATCTAGAAGGAGAGGGATAATATCTAGGAGGAGAGGAGGATAATATCTAGGAGGAGAGGAGGATAATATCTAGGAGGAGAGGAGGATAATATCTAGGAGGAGAGAGGATAATATCTAGGAGGAGAGGAGGATAATATCTAGGAGGAGAGGAGGATAATATCTAGGAGGAGAGGAGGATAATATCTAGGAGGAGAGGAGGATAATATCTAGGAGATAATATCTAGGAGGAGAGGAGGATAATATCTAGGAGGAGAGGAGGATAATATCTAGGAGGAGAGGAGGATAATATAATATCTAGGAGGAGAGGAGGATAATATCTAGGAGGAGAGGAGGATAATATCTAGGAGTAGAGGAGGATAATATCTAGGAGGGAGAGGAGGGATAATATCTAGGAGGAGAGGAGGATAATATCTAGGAGGAGAGGAGGATAATATCTAGGAGGGAGAGGAGGATAATATCTAGGAGGAGAGGAGGATAATATCTAGGAGGAGAGGAGGTATAATATCTAGGAGGAGAGGAGGATAATATCTAGGAGTGGAGGATAATATCTAGGAGGAGAGGAGGATAATATCTAGGATAATATCTAGGAGGAGAGGAGGATAATATCTAGGAGGATAATATCTAGAGGAGAGGATAATATCTAGAGGAGAGGAGGATAATATCTAGGAGGAGAGGAGGATAATATCTAGGAGGAGAGGAGGATAATATCTAGGAAGGAGAGGAGGATAATATCTAGGGAGAGGAGGATAATATCTAGGAGGAGAGGAGGATAATATCTAGAAAGGAGGAGGATAATATCTAGGAGGAGAGGAGGATAATATCTAGGGAGGAGAGGGGGAGGATAATATCTAGGAGTATAATATCTAGGGAGGAGAGGAGGATAATATCTAGGAGTATAATATCTAGAAGGAGAGAGGAGAGATAATATCTAGGAGGAGAGGAGGATAATATCTAGGAGGAGAGGAGGATAATATCTAGGAGGAGGATAATATCTAGGAGGAGAGGAGGATAATATCTAGGAGGAGAGGAGGATAATATCTAGGAGGAGAGGAGGATAATATCTAGGAGGAGAGGAGGATAATATCTAGGAGGAGAGGAGGATAATATCTAGGAGGAGAGGAGGATAATATCTAGGAGGAGGATAATATCTAGGAGGAGATAATATCTAGGAGGAGAGGAGGATAATATCTAGGAGGAGAGGAGGATAATATCTAGAAGGAGGAGAGGAGGATAATATCTAGGAGGAGAGGAGAGGAGGATAATATCTAGGAGGAGAGTAGGAGATAATATCTAGGAGGAGAGGAGGATCTAGGAGTATAATATCTAGGAGGGAGAGGAGAGTATAATATCTAGGAGGAGAGGAGGAGGATAATATCTAGGAGTATAATATCTAGGAGGAGAGGAGGATAATATCTAGGAGTATAATATCTAGGAGGAGAGGAGGATAATATCTAGAAGGAGGAGGAGGTGGATAATATTATCTAGGAGGAGGGGAGGAGAGGAGGATAATATCTAGGAGGAGAGGAGGATAATATCTGGGAGAGGGAAAAATAATATCTAGGAGGAGAGGAGGATAATATCTAGGAGTATAATATCTAGGAGGAGAGGAGGATAATATCGTATAATATGTGATATTATCTAGGAGGAGAGGAGAGAAAAAACTGGGAGAGAAAAAAATCAATCTCTCGATGTGCAAAAACTGATAGAGACCCCAAGTGACTTACAGCTGTCATCGCATCAAAAGGTGGCGCTACAAAGTATTAACTTAAGGGGCTGAATAATTTTGCACGCCCAATTTTTCAGTTTTTGATTTGTTAAAAAAGTTTGAAATATCCAATAAATGTCGTTCCACTTCATGATTGTGTCCCACTTGTTGTTGATTCTTCACAAAAAAATACAGTTTTATATCTTTATGTTTGAAGCCTGAAATGTGGCAAAAGGTTGCATAGTTCAAGGGGGCCGAATACTTTCACAAGGCACTGTATATTCTGTATTTTATGCATCATGATACACATGCCGGTCGGTCATGGCTCATCAATATATTTATGTGTGTATATTTTCTTATTCCATCCCTTTACTTAGATTTGCGTGTATTAGGTACAGTTGAAGTCATAAGTTTGCATACACTTAGGTTGGAGTCAACTCCACAAATTTTGGCAAGTCGGTTTGGACATCTACATTGTGCATGACACAAGTCATTTTTACAACAGTTGTTTACAGACATATTATTTCACATATAATTCACTGTATCACAATTCCATTGGGTAAAAAGTTTACATACACTAAGTTTACTCTGCCTTTAAACAGCTTGGAAAATTCCAGAAAATTATGTCATGGCTTTAGAAGCTTCTGGTAGGCTAATTGACATCATTTGAATCAATTGGAGGTGTACCTGTGGATGAATTTCAAGATCTAACTCAGTGCCTCTTTACTTGACATCATGGGAAATCAAAAGATAATCAGCCAAGTCTGGGAGCAATTTCCAAACAACTGAAGCATCCATCTATATAAACAATAGTCAGCAAGTATATGGGACCACGCAGCCGCCATACCGCTTAGGAAGGAGAAATGAACGTACTTTGGTGTGAAAAGTGCAAATCAATCCCAGAACAACAGCAAAATAACTTGTCAAGATGCTGGAGGAAACAGGTACAAAATTATCTATTTCCACAGTAAAACAAGTCCTGTATGAACATAACCTGAAAGGCCGCACAGCAAGGAAGAAGCCACTTCTCCAAAACTGCCATAGAACCCCAGACTACAGTTTGCAACTGCACATGGGGACAAATATCGTACTTTTGGAGAAATGTCCTCTGGTCTGATGAAACAAAAATAGAGCTGTTTGAGCATAATGACCATCGTTATGTTTCGGAGGAAAAAGGGCGAGGCTTGCAAGCCGAAGAACACCATCCCAACCGTGAAGCACGGGGGTGGCGGCATCATGCTGTGGGGGTGCTTTGCTGCAGGAGGGACTGGTGCACTTCACAAAATAGATGGCATCATGAGGAGGGGAAACTTATGTAGATATATTGAAGCAACATCTCAAGACATCAGTCAGGAAGTTAAAGCTTGGTCGCAAATGGGTCTTCCAAATAGACATGGACCCCAATCATACTTTCAAAGTTGTGGCAAAATGGCTTAAGGACAACTCAGTCAAGGTATTGGAGTGACCATCACAAAGCCCTGGCAAGGAGGCCGACAAACCTGATTCAGTTACACCAGCTCGTTCAGGAGGAATGGGCCAAAATTCACCCAGTTTATTGTGGGAAGCTTGAGGAAGGCGACCTGAAACGTTTGACCCAAGTTAAACAATGTAAAGGCAATTCTACCAAGTATTGAGTGTATGTAAACTTGTGACCCACTGAGAATGTGATGTTAGAAATTAAAGCTGAAATAAATCATTGTTTTTACTTTTAATTCTGACAGTTCACATTCTTAAAATAAAGTGGTGATCATAACTGACCTAAGACAGTGAATTTTTACTAGGGTTAAATGTCAGGAATTGTGAAAAACTGAGTTTAAATGTATTTGACTAAGGTGTATGCAAACTTCCGACATCAACTCTTATCTGTATGGATTACTTGTTAGATACTGCTGCACAGTCGGAAGTAGAAGCACTACACTCACATCTGCCATGTCTATGAGACCAACAACATTTGATTTGATTTGATTTCCTTAGCCTCATCCCTCAGCAATATATACTTTCCCTAGCCTCATCCCTCAGCTGTATATAATTTCCCTAACCCCGTCCCTCAACTATATATCAATGCCTTAACCCCCCCCGTCCCTCAACTATATCATGATAGATGATGGAATTGTTGGATCTCAAAGTCATTGTCACAGATACATTGTAATGGATGATGTCAGGTCAACATCTATTCCACGTTCGTTCAACGTAATGGATGGGAAATGCTTATAAATGTCTGATCTTCTGACCACAGGGTAATCTGTCTCTATTGGCGATTAATCACAACGACCAGTGATGGGGAAATGCTATAGATGAATTATCCAAGGTGTAAAGCTGAAATGGAACTGTTTTGGAGGAATGGTCATCATTTAGTGAAATCTTTTAGTTTCCGGGTTTGTTTCTTACACAGGGAAATACTGCTAATGATGATGCATCCATTCTTGTTCTTTGTAGTGATGAGGAACGTTTTGAATAAGGAGATTTATGAAATACAAGAACACACTTTAACAATAAAGCATTAGTATTACAGGACGAATTCAAGTAAAAAAAAAAAATGAAATTATACTTCCTATCTAAAATGACTTATTTTATCGATTAAAGCATTGAAAATGTAATAACAAATGCCTCCATTTTGAAATGAAGGAAGGTTCAGTGTCGTCATGGTAATGTGTCTCCTTTATTACCTCATCTCCGTCTACTAGTCCTGGTAAAGCATCACCCTGTAGTGTGTGGACAGACGCTGTCTCTCTGTGTGTGTGCGTGTGTGTGTGTGTGTGTGTGTGTGTGTGTGCGCGTGCGTGTGTGTGTGTTATTTTTTTTACAGACACGTCGTTCCGTGTCAAATCAAGAGGCTCCAACTCTGTCTGGTGGTCTGAAACCATTAATTTGGTAGTCTAATTATGTTTCGCCTCACTCAAGCTGCCAACAGTTTCATATGAAGACAAACCCACCATCAACGAAGGCAGAGATGAACCCAGAATGTTAGTGTCTCAAAGCGGTCACAGATATCACTAAGCTTTGGAACGAATAACAAGATTGACTGGGAATTTATATTTGTTTTTACTAATAAAAAAATAATAAAAAAAACGTCAGACAATGAGTGATGTGATACTGGCAGGGTTATTATTGTGTTTTTTTAACGTTCCAAATGGCGCCATATTCGCTACCTAGTGCACTACTTTTGACCAGAGCCTTATGGGGACCTAGTCGAGAGTAGCGTGCTACATAGAGAATAGGATGCCGTTTGGGCAGCACCGTCTGTCTGTCAGCTACAGTAGATTATTGTCACTGGAGCCTAATGAGGAGAAGCAGTTAAGAGACTCTAATAATTTCAACCATCACTATTTTGAGTCGTTCTGCGTCTCTGCCCCAAGGAACGTCACTGCGGGTTAACTGGTGGTGGCAGAGCACCATGTGGGGCTGGTAGTGTCTTCGTGTAAAAATGCTGTAGTTAGATACCCCTTGTGGGCTATGCACATCGCTATAGCAGAACTGCAACTATACAGAAAGGGTGGAAACTGTGGCAGAATTGGTGCTGTAAACTTTTTTTCGACATTGGTCGGTGTGTGTGTGTGTATGTGTGTGTGTGTGTGTGTGTGTGTGTGTGTGTGTGTGTGTGTGTGTGCGTGTGTGTGTGGGTGTGTGTGTGTGTGTGTGTGTCTGTGTTGTACTTTACTCATTAAAATATGTCTGTTTCATTTCTCTGTGTGTGTTTGCGTGTGTGTGCGTGTGCGTGCGTGCATGTGCGTGCGTGCATGTGTGTGTGTGTGTGTGTGTGTGTGTGTGTGTGTGCGTGCGTGTGCGTGTGCGTGTGCGTGCGTTTGTGTGTGTGCGTGTGTGTGCGTGCGTGTGTGTGTGTGAGTGTGTGTGCGTGCGTGTGCGTGTGCGTGCGTGTGTGTGTGTGTGAGTGTGTGTGCGTGCGTGCGTGCGTGCGTGTGTGTGTGCGTGCGTGCGTGCGTGTGTGTGTGTGTGAGTGTGTGTGCGTGCGTGTGCGTGTGCGTGCGTGTGAGTGTGTGAGTGTGTGTGCGTGCGTGCGTGTGTGTGTGTGCGTGCGTGTGTGTGTGTGAGTGTGTGTGCGTGCGTGCGTGCGTGTGCGTGTGCGTGCGTGTGTGTGTGCGTGTGTGTGTGAATCGTCTCAATGGTGCCCTAGAAGACCTACAGTGTACTGAGGTTGGTGCTGGAGTTGTCAGAAGTTACATGTTACGCCTCTTTTGTTTAGAGGTGTTTGTTAATAAATGACTGACTGGCAAACGTGAAATAAGATTCTTCTTTTTTTTAAACATTTTTGCATTTCAGAAATATGAATGTCGTGTTCATTTAGATTCGAGACAATGTTTAGCCGTTTATTTATGTTATACTCATATTCAGATAGACTCAGGCTATTCAACCTTTCAGAAATGCCATGAAATGTAATGCCGTGTATTTAATAGGGTAGCAACTTTGAAATCAGTGACAGGAAGGCTTTTTATGCCAAACTAAGGTAAAGGAAATTAAACATATTTTCTCAAGGGCCCTAAATATAAAAACAACAAATCATCAACCCTGCCACTTGGTTCACTATCAAGCTACACAAACAAACACCTTATTACCATACACTATATTACATTACAGTACACTACATTACAGTACAGTACAGTACAATACATTACAGTACAATACATTACAAAACATTGTAATACATCACAATACATTGCAATACATTACAATACATTACAATACATGACGATACATTACAATACATTACAATATATTACAATGCAATACAATATATTACAATGCAATACAATACATTACAATACATTACGATTTATTACAATACAATACATGGCAATACATTACAATACAATATAATACATTACAATACATTACATTACAATACAATGCAACACATTATAATACAATACAATACATTACATTGCAATACATTACATTACAATACATTACAATACAATACAATACATTGCAATACATGACAATACAATACATTACAATACATGACAATACAATACATTACAATACATGACAATACATGACAATGCAATCCAATACATTACATTACAATACATTACAATCCAATACATTACAATACATGACAATACAATACAATACAATCCAACACATTACAATACAATACATGACAATACAATACATTACAATACATGCCAATACATTACCCTACAATACATTACATTACAATACATTACAATATATTACAATACAATACATTACATTACATTACAATATATTACAATACAATACATTACATTATATTACAATACATTACAATACATTACAATACAATACATTACCATACAGTACAATGCATGACAATACATGACAATACATGCCATACATTACAATACAATACATGCCAATACATGACAATAAATGACAATACAATACAATACAATACATGACAATGCAATCCAATACATTACAATACATGACAATACAATACATTACAATACATTACAATACAATATAATACATTACATTACAATACAGTACAATACAATACGTTACAATACATTAGAATACAATACAATACATTACATTACAATACATTACAACACAATACAATACATTATATTACAAAACAATACATTACAATGCAATTCAATACATTACATTAAAATACAATACAATACATCACAATACAATGCAATACATTACATTGCAATACATCACATTACAATACATGACAATACAATACATTACAATACAATACATTACAATACATTACATTACAATACATTACATTACATTACAATACATGACGATACATTACATAGCAATACAATACATTACATTACAATACATTACAATCCAATACATTACAATACATGACAATACAATACAATACAATCCAACACATTACAATACAATACATGACAATACAATACATTACAATACATGACAATACATTACCCTACAATACATTACATTACAATACATTACAATATATTACAATACAATACATTACATTACATTACAATATATTACAATACAATACATGACATTACAATACATTACAATATATTACAATACAATACATTACATTACATTACAATATATTACAATACAATACATTACATTATATTACAATACATTACAATACATTACAATACAATACATTACCATACAGTACAATGCATGACAATACATGACAATACATGCCATACATTACAATACAATACATGCCAATACATTACAATACAATACATGACAATACATGACAATACATGACAATGCAATCCAATACATTACATTACAATACATGACAATACAATACAATACATTACAATACAATACAATACATTACATTACAATACAGTACAATACAATACATTACAATACATTAGAATACAATACAATACAATACATTACATTACAATACATTACAACACAATACAATACATTATATTACAAAACAATACATTACAATGCAATTCAATACATTACATTACAATACAATACAATACATCACAATACAATGCAATACATTACATTGCAATACATCACATTACAATACAATACATTACAATACAATACATTACAATACATTACAATACAATACATTACATTACATTACAATACATGACGATACATTACAATGCAATACAATACATTACAATACAATACAATACATTACAATACATTACATTGCAATACATTACATTACAATACATTACAATACAATACAATACATTACAATACAATGCAATACATTACATTGCAATACATCACATTACAATACATGACAATACAATACATTACAATACAATACATTACAATACATTACATTACAATACATTACATTACATTACAATACATGACGATACATTACATAGCAATACAATACATTACATTACAATACATTACAATCCAATACATTACAATACATGACAATACAATACAATACAATCCAACACATTACAATACAATACATGACAATACAATACATTACAATACATGACAATACATTACCCTACAATACATTACATTACAATACATTACAATATATTACAATACAATACATTACATTACATTACAATATATTACAATACAATACATGACATTACAATACATTACAATATATTACAATACAATACATTACATTACATTACAATATATTACAATACAATACATTACATTATATTACAATACATTACAATACATTACAATACAATACATTACCATACAGTACAATGCATGACAATACATGACAATACATGCCATACATTACAATACAATACATGCCAATACATTACAATACAATACATGACAATACATGACAATACATGACAATGCAATCCAATACATTACATTACAATACATGACAATACAATACAATACATTACAATACAATACAATACATTACATTACAATACAGTACAATACAATACATTACAATACATTAGAATACAATACAATACAATACATTACATTACAATACATTACAACACAATACAATACATTATATTACAAAACAATACATTACAATGCAATTCAATACATTACATTACAATACAATACAATACATCACAATACAATGCAATACATTACATTGCAATACATCACATTACAATACAATACATTACAATACAATACATTACAATACATTACAATACAATACATTACATTACATTACAATACATGACGATACATTACAATGCAATACAATACATTACAATACAATACAATACATTACAATACATTACATTGCAATACATTACATTACAATACATTACAATACAATACAATACATTACAATACAATGCAATACATTACATTGCAATACATCACATTACAATACATGACAATACAATACATTACAATACAATACATTACAATACATTACATTACAATACATTACATTACATTACAATACATGACGATACATTACATAGCAATACAATACATTACATTACAATACATTACAATCCAATACATTACAATACATGACAATACAATACAATACAATCCAACACATTACAATACAATACATGACAATACAATACATTACAATACATGACAATACATTACCCTACAATACATTACATTACAATACATTACAATATATTACAATACAATACATTACATTACATTACAATATATTACAATACAATACATGACATTACAATACATTACAATATATTACAATACAATACATTACATTACATTACAATATATTACAATACAATACATTACATTATATTACAATACATTACAATACATTACAATACAATACATTACCATACAGTACAATGCATGACAATACATGACAATACATGCCATACATTACAATACAATACATGCCAATACATTACAATACAATACATGACAATACATGACAATACATGACAATGCAATCCAATACATTACATTACAATACATGACAATACAATACAATACATTACAATACAATACAATACATTACATTACAATACAGTACAATACAATACATTACAATACATTAGAATACAATACAATACAATACATTACATTACAATACATTACAACACAATACAATACATTATATTACAAAACAATACATTACAATGCAATTCAATACATTACATTACAATACAATACAATACATCACAATACAATGCAATACATTACATTGCAATACATCACATTACAATACAATACATTACAATACAATACATTACAATACATTACAATACAATACATTACATTACATTACAATACATGACGATACATTACAATGCAATACAATACATTACAATACAATACAATACATTACAATACATTACATTGCAATACATTACATTACAATACATTACAATACAATACAATACATTACAATACATTACAATACAATACAATAGATTACATTACAATACATTACAATACAATACATTTTGTTACAATATGATACAATACATTACATTACATTGCAATACATTACATTACAATACATTATAATACAATACAGTACATTACATTACAACACAATACATGACAATATATTACAATACACTACAATACATTACATTACAATACGATACAATACATGACAATACATTACATTACAATACAATTCACGCTGATGCAATTCATACTGCACCCATATAGGCATGTGACTATAGCTTGTAGAAGGTCATAGTGTCATTGTGGAGACATCTGTAGCAGGACATAGTGTCATTGTGGAGACATCTGTAGCAGGACACAGTGTCATTGTGGAGACATCTGTAGCAGGACATAGTGTCATTGTGGAGACATCTGTAGCAGGACATAGTGTCATTGTGGAGACATCTGTAGCAGGACATAGTGTCATTGTGGAGACATCTGTAGCAGGACATAGTGTCATTGTGGAGACATCTGTAGCAGGACATAGTGTCATTGTGGAGATAGCTGTAGCAGGACATAGTGTCATTGTGGAGACATCTGTAGCAGGCCATATTGTCATTGTGGAGACATCTGTAGCAGGACATAGTGTCACTGTGGAGACATCTGTAGCAGGACATAGTGTCATTGTGGAGACATCTGTAGCAGGACACAGTGTCATTGTGGAGACATCTGTAGCAGGACACAGTGTCATTGTGGAGACATCTGTAGCAGGACATAGTGTCACTGTGGAGACATCTGTAGCAGGACAGAGTGTCATTGTGGAGACATCTGTAGCAGGACACAGTGTCATTGTGGAGACATCTGTAGCAGGACACAGTGTCATTGTGGAGACATCTGTAGCAGGACACAGTGTCATTGTGGAGACATCTGTAGCAGGACACAGTGTCATTGTGGAGACATCTGTAGCAGGACACAGTGTCATTGTGGAGACATCTGTAGCAGGACACAGTGTCATTGTGGAGACATCTGTAGCAGGACATAGTGTCATTGTGGAGACATCTGTAACAGGACACAGTGTCATTGTGGAGACATCTGTAGCAGGACACAGTGTCATTGTGGAGACATCTGTAGCAGGACACAGTGTCATTGTGGAGACATCTGTAGCAGGACACAGTGTCATTGTGGAGACATCTGTAGCAGGCCATAGTGTCATTGTGGAGACATCTGTAGCAGGACATAGTGTCATTTTGGAGACATCTGTAGCAGGACACAGTGTCATTGTGGAGACATCTGTAGCAGGACACAGTGTCATTGTGGAGACATCTGTAGCAGGACACAGTGTCATTGTGGAGACATCTGTAGCAGGACACAGTGTCATTGTGGAGACATCTGTAGCAGGACACAGTGTCATTGTGGAGACATCTGTAGCAGGACACAGTGTCATTGTGGAGACATCTGTAGCAGGACACAGTGTCATTGTGGAGACATCTGTAGCAGGACACAGTGTCATTGTGGAGACATCTGTAGCAGGACACAGTGTCATTGTGGAGACATCTGTAGCAGGACACAGTGTCATTGTGGAGACATCTGTAGCAGGACACAGTGTCATTGTGGAGACATCTGTAGCAGGACACAGTGTCATTGTGGAGACATCT
The DNA here is from genome assembly GCF_036934945.1 of Oncorhynchus masou masou. Taxonomy (NCBI): domain Eukaryota; kingdom Metazoa; phylum Chordata; class Actinopteri; order Salmoniformes; family Salmonidae; genus Oncorhynchus; species Oncorhynchus masou. Next base: position 29,357 of record NW_027009066.1, on the reverse strand, counting down.
GTAGCAGGACATAGTGTCATTGTGGAGACATCTGTAGCAGGACACAGTGTCATTGTGGAGACATCTGTAGCAGGACACAGTGTCATTGTGGAGACATCTGTAGCAGGACACAGTGTCATTGTGGAGACATCTGTAGCAGGACATAGTGTCATTGTGGAGACATCTGTAGCAGGACACAGTGTCACTGTGGAGACATCTGTAGCAGGACACAGTGTCATTGTGGAGACATCTGTAGCAGGACACAGTGTCACTGTGGAGACATCTGTAGCAGGACACAGTGTCATTGTGGAGACATCTGTAGCAGGACACAGTGTCACTGTGGAGACATCTGTAGCAGGACACAGTGTCATTGTGGAGACATCTGTAGCAGGCCATAGTGTCATTGTGGAGACATCTGTAGCAGGACACAGTGTCATTGTGGAGACATCTGTAGCAGGCCATAGTGTCATTGTGGAGACATCTGTAGCAGGACATAGTGTCATTTTGGAGACATCTGTAGCAGGACACAGTGTCATTGTGGAGACATCTGTAGCAGGACACAGTGTCATTGTGGAGACATCTGTAGCAGGACACAGTGTCACTGTGGAGACATCTGTAGCAGGACACAGTGTCATTGTGGAGACATCTGTAGCAGGACACAGTGTCATTGTGGAGACATCTGTAGCAGGACACAGTGTCATTGTGGAGACATCTGTAGCAGGACACAGTGTCATTGTGGAGACATCTGTAGCAGGACACAGTGTCATTGTGGAGACATCTGTAGCAGGACACAGTGTCATTGTGGAGACATCTGTAGCAGGACACAGTGTCATTGTGGAGACATCTGTAGCAGGACACAGTGTCATTGTGGAGACATCTGTAGCAGGACACAGTGTCATTGTGGAGACATCTGTAGCAGGACACAGTGTCATTGTGGAGACATCTGTAGCAGGACACAGTGTCATTGTGGAGACATCTGTAGCAGGCCATAGTGTCATTGTGGAGACATCTGTAGCAGGACATAGTGTCATTGTGGAGACATCTGTAGCAGGACACAGTGTCATTGTGGAGACATCTGTAGCAGGACATAGTGTCATTGTGGAGACATCTGTAGCAGGACACAGTGTCATTGTGGAGACATCTGTAGCAGGACATAGTGTCATTGTGGAGACATCTGTAGCAGGACACAATGTCATTGTGGAGACATCTGTAGCAGGACACAATGTCATTGTGGAGACATCTGTAGCAGGACATAGTGTCATTGTGGAGACATCTGTAGCAGGACATAGTGTCATTGTGGAGACATCTGTAGCAGGACATAGTGTCATTGTGGAGACATCTGTAGCAGGACATAGTGTCATTGTGGAGACATCTGTAGCAGGACATAGTGTCATTGTGGAGACATCTGTAGCAGGACACAGTGTCATTGTGGAGACATCTGTAGCAGGACACAGTGTCATTGTGGAGACATCTGTAGCAGGACACAGTGTCATTGTGGAGACATCTGTAGCAGGACACAGTGTCATTGTGGAGACATCTGTAGCAGGACACAGTGTCATTGTGGAGACATCTGTAGCAGGACACAGTGTCATTGTGGAGACATCTGTAGCAGGACACAGTGTCATTGTGGAGACATCTGTAGCAGGACACAGTGTCATTGTGGAGACATCTGTAGCAGGACACAGTGTCATTGTGGAGACATCTGTAGCAGGACACAGTGTCATTGTGGAGACATCTGTAGCAGGACATAGTGTCATTGTGGAGACATCTGTAGCAGGACACAGTGTCATTGTGGAGACATCTGTAGCAGGACACAGTGTCATTGTGGAGACATCTGTAGCAGGACACAGTGTCATTGTGGAGACATCTGTAGCAGGACACAGTGTCATTGTGGAGACATCTGTAGCAGGACACAGTGTCATTGTGGAGACATCTGTAGCAGGACACAGTGTCATTGTGGAGACATCTGTAGCAGGACACAGTGTCATTGTGGAGACATCTGTAGCAGGACATAGTGTCATTGTGGAGACATCTGTAGCAGGACACAGTGTCATTGTGGAGACATCTGTAGCAGGACACAGTGTCATTGTGGAGACATCTGTAGCAGGACACAGTGTCATTGTGGAGACATCTGTAGCAGGCCATAGTGTCATTGTGGAGACATCTGTAGCAGGACACAGTGTCACTGTGGAGACATCTGTAGCAGGACACAGTGTCATTGTGGAGACATCTGTAGCAGGACACAGTGTCACTGTGGAGACATCTGTAGCAGGACACAGTGTCATTGTGGAGACATCTGTAGCAGGACACAGTGTCACTGTGGAGACATCTGTAGCAGGACACAGTGTCACTGTGGAGACATCTGTAGCAGGACACAGTGTCATTGTGGAGACATCTGTAGCAGGACACAGTGTCATTGTGGAGACATCTGTAGCAGGCCATAGTGTCATTGTGGAGACATCTGTAGCAGGACATAGTGTCATTTTGGAGACATCTGTAGCAGGACACAGTGTCATTGTGGAGACATCTGTAGCAGGACACAGTGTCATTGTGGAGACATCTGTAGCAGGACACAGTGTCACTGTGGAGACATCTGTAGCAGGACACAGTGTCATTGTGGAGACATCTGTAGCAGGACACAGTGTCATTGTGGAGACATCTGTAGCAGGACACAGTGTCATTGTGGAGACATCTGTAGCAGGACACAGTGTCATTGTGGAGACATCTGTAGCAGGACACAGTGTCATTGTGGAGACATCTGTAGCAGGACACAGTGTCATTGTGGAGACATCTGTAGCAGGACACAGTGTCATTGTGGAGACATCTGTAGCAGGACACAGTGTCATTGTGGAGACATCTGTAGCAGGACACAGTGTCATTGTGGAGACATCTGTAGCAGGACACAGTGTCATTGTGGAGACATCTGTAGCAGGACACAGTGTCATTGTGGAGACATCTGTAGCAGGCCATAGTGTCATTGTGGAGACATCTGTAGCAGGACATAGTGTCATTGTGGAGACATCTGTAGCAGGACACAGTGTCATTGTGGAGACATCTGTAGCAGGACATAGTGTCATTGTGGAGACATCTGTAGCAGGACACAGTGTCATTGTGGAGACATCTGTAGCAGGACATAGTGTCATTGTGGAGACATCTGTAGCAGGACACAATGTCATTGTGGAGACATCTGTAGCAGGACACAATGTCATTGTGGAGACATCTGTAGCAGGACATAGTGTCATTGTGGAGACATCTGTAGCAGGACATAGTGTCATTGTGGAGACATCTGTAGCAGGACATAGTGTCATTGTGGAGACATCTGTAGCAGGACATAGTGTCATTGTGGAGACATCTGTAGCAGGACATAGTGTCATTGTGGAGACATCTGTAGCAGGACACAGTGTCATTGTGGAGACATCTGTAGCAGGACACAGTGTCATTGTGGAGACATCTGTAGCAGGACACAGTGTCATTGTGGAGACATCTGTAGCAGGACACAGTGTCATTGTGGAGACATCTGTAGCAGGACACAGTGTCATTGTGGAGACATCTGTAGCAGGACACAGTGTCATTGTGGAGACATCTGTAGCAGGACACAGTGTCATTGTGGAGACATCTGTAGCAGGACACAGTGTCATTGTGGAGACATCTGTAGCAGGACACAGTGTCATTGTGGAGACATCTGTAGCAGGACACAGTGTCATTGTGGAGACATCTGTAGCAGGACATAGTGTCATTGTGGAGACATCTGTAGCAGGACACAGTGTCATTGTGGAGACATCTGTAGCAGGACACAGTGTCATTGTGGAGACATCTGTAGCAGGACACAGTGTCATTGTGGAGACATCTGTAGCAGGACATAGTGTCATTGTGGAGACATCTGTAGCAGGACACAGTGTCACTGTGGAGACATCTGTAGCAGGACACAGTGTCATTGTGGAGACATCTGTAGCAGGACACAGTGTCACTGTGGAGACATCTGTAGCAGGACACAGTGTCATTGTGGAGACATCTGTAGCAGGACACAGTGTCACTGTGGAGACATCTGTAGCAGGACACAGTGTCACTGTGGAGACATCTGTAGCAGGACACAGTGTCATTGTGGAGACATCTGTAGCAGGACACAGTGTCATTGTGGAGACATCTGTAGCAGGCCATAGTGTCATTGTGGAGACATCTGTAGCAGGACATAGTGTCATTTTGGAGACATCTGTAGCAGGACACAGTGTCATTGTGGAGACATCTGTAGCAGGACACAGTGTCATTGTGGAGACATCTGTAGCAGGACACAGTGTCACTGTGGAGACATCTGTAGCAGGACACAGTGTCATTGTGGAGACATCTGTAGCAGGACACAGTGTCATTGTGGAGACATCTGTAGCAGGACACAGTGTCATTGTGGAGACATCTGTAGCAGGACACAGTGTCATTGTGGAGACATCTGTAGCAGGACATAGTGTCATTGTGGAGACATCTGTAGCAGGACATAGTGTCATTGTGGAGACATCTGTAGCAGGACATAGTGTCATTGTGGAGACATCTGTAGCAGGACACAGTGTCATTGTGGAGACATCTGTAGCAGGACACAGTGTCATTGTGGAGACATCTGTAGCAGGACACAGTGTCATTGTGGAGACATCTGTAGCAGGACACAGTGTCATTGTGGAGACATCTGTAGCAGGACACAGTGTCATTGTGGAGACATCTGTAGCAGGACACAGTGTCATTGTGGAGACATCTGTAGCAGGACACAGTGTCATTGTGGAGACATCTGTAGCAGGACACAGTGTCATTGTGGAGACATCTGTAGCAGGACACAGTGTCATTGTGGAGACATCTGTAGCAGGACACAGTGTCATTGTGGAGACATCTGTAGCAGGACATAGTGTCATTGTGGAGACATCTGTAGCAGGACACAGTGTCATTGTGGAGACATCTGTAGCAGGACACAGTGTCATTGTGGAGACATCTGTAGCAGGACACAGTGTCATTGTGGAGACATCTGTAGCAGGACACAGTGTCATTGTGGAGACATCTGTAGCAGGACACAGTGTCATTGTGGAGACATCTGTAGCAGGACACAGTGTCATTGTGGAGACATCTGTAGCAGGACACAGTGTCATTGTGGAGACATCTGTAGCAGGACATAGTGTCATTGTGGAGACATCTGTAGCAGGACACAGTGTCATTGTGGAGACATCTGTAGCAGGACACAGTGTCATTGTGGAGACATCTGTAGCAGGACACAGTGTCATTGTGGAGACATCTGTAGCAGGCCATAGTGTCATTGTGGAGACATCTGTAGCAGGACACAGTGTCACTGTGGAGACATCTGTAGCAGGACACAGTGTCATTGTGGAGACATCTGTAGCAGGACACAGTGTCACTGTGGAGACATCTGTAGCAGGACACAGTGTCATTGTGGAGACATCTGTAGCAGGACACAGTGTCACTGTGGAGACATCTGTAGCAGGACACAGTGTCACTGTGGAGACATCTGTAGCAGGACACAGTGTCATTGTGGAGACATCTGTAGCAGGACACAGTGTCATTGTGGAGACATCTGTAGCAGGCCATAGTGTCATTGTGGAGACATCTGTAGCAGGACATAGTGTCATTTTGGAGACATCTGTAGCAGGACACAGTGTCATTGTGGAGACATCTGTAGCAGGACACAGTGTCATTGTGGAGACATCTGTAGCAGGACACAGTGTCACTGTGGAGACATCTGTAGCAGGACACAGTGTCATTGTGGAGACATCTGTAGCAGGACACAGTGTCATTGTGGAGACATCTGTAGCAGGACACAGTGTCATTGTGGAGACATCTGTAGCAGGACACAGTGTCATTGTGGAGACATCTGTAGCAGGACACAGTGTCATTGTGGAGACATCTGTAGCAGGACACAGTGTCATTGTGGAGACATCTGTAGCAGGACACAGTGTCATTGTGGAGACATCTGTAGCAGGACACAGTGTCATTGTGGAGACATCTGTAGCAGGACACAGTGTCATTGTGGAGACATCTGTAGCAGGACACAGTGTCATTGTGGAGACATCTGTAGCAGGACACAGTGTCATTGTGGAGACATCTGTAGCAGGCCATAGTGTCATTGTGGAGACATCTGTAGCAGGACATAGTGTCATTGTGGAGACATCTGTAGCAGGACACAGTGTCATTGTGGAGACATCTGTAGCAGGACATAGTGTCATTGTGGAGACATCTGTAGCAGGACACAGTGTCATTGTGGAGACATCTGTAGCAGGACATAGTGTCATTGTGGAGACATCTGTAGCAGGACACAATGTCATTGTGGAGACATCTGTAGCAGGACACAATGTCATTGTGGAGACATCTGTAGCAGGACATAGTGTCATTGTGGAGACATCTGTAGCAGGACATAGTGTCATTGTGGAGACATCTGTAGCAGGACATAGTGTCATTGTGGAGACATCTGTAGCAGGACATAGTGTCATTGTGGAGACATCTGTAGCAGGACATAGTGTCATTGTGGAGACATCTGTAGCAGGACACAGTGTCATTGTGGAGACATCTGTAGCAGGACACAGTGTCATTGTGGAGACATCTGTAGCAGGACACAGTGTCATTGTGGAGACATCTGTAGCAGGACACAGTGTCATTGTGGAGACATCTGTAGCAGGACACAGTGTCATTGTGGAGACATCTGTAGCAGGACACAGTGTCATTGTGGAGACATCTGTAGCAGGACACAGTGTCATTGTGGAGACATCTGTAGCAGGACACAGTGTCATTGTGGAGACATCTGTAGCAGGACACAGTGTCATTGTGGAGACATCTGTAGCAGGACACAGTGTCATTGTGGAGACATCTGTAGCAGGACATAGTGTCATTGTGGAGACATCTGTAGCAGGACACAGTGTCATTGTGGAGACATCTGTAGCAGGACACAGTGTCATTGTGGAGACATCTGTAGCAGGACACAGTGTCATTGTGGAGACATCTGTAGCAGGACATAGTGTCATTGTGGAGACATCTGTAGCAGGACACAGTGTCACTGTGGAGACATCTGTAGCAGGACACAGTGTCATTGTGGAGACATCTGTAGCAGGACACAGTGTCACTGTGGAGACATCTGTAGCAGGACACAGTGTCATTGTGGAGACATCTGTAGCAGGACACAGTGTCACTGTGGAGACATCTGTAGCAGGACACAGTGTCACTGTGGAGACATCTGTAGCAGGACACAGTGTCATTGTGGAGACATCTGTAGCAGGACACAGTGTCATTGTGGAGACATCTGTAGCAGGCCATAGTGTCATTGTGGAGACATCTGTAGCAGGACATAGTGTCATTTTGGAGACATCTGTAGCAGGACACAGTGTCATTGTGGAGACATCTGTAGCAGGACACAGTGTCATTGTGGAGACATCTGTAGCAGGACACAGTGTCACTGTGGAGACATCTGTAGCAGGACACAGTGTCATTGTGGAGACATCTGTAGCAGGACACAGTGTCATTGTGGAGACATCTGTAGCAGGACACAGTGTCATTGTGGAGACATCTGTAGCAGGACACAGTGTCATTGTGGAGACATCTGTAGCAGGACACAGTGTCATTGTGGAGACATCTGTAGCAGGACACAGTGTCATTGTGGAGACATCTGTAGCAGGACACAGTGTCATTGTGGAGACATCTGTAGCAGGACACAGTGTCATTGTGGAGACATCTGTAGCAGGACACAGTGTCATTGTGGAGACATCTGTAGCAGGACACAGTGTCATTGTGGAGACATCTGTAGCAGGACACAGTGTCATTGTGGAGACATCTGTAGCAGGCCATAGTGTCATTGTGGAGACATCTGTAGCAGGACATAGTGTCATTGTGGAGACATCTGTAGCAGGACACAGTGTCATTGTGGAGACATCTGTAGCAGGACATAGTGTCATTGTGGAGACATCTGTAGCAGGACACAGTGTCATTGTGGAGACATCTGTAGCAGGACATAGTGTCATTGTGGAGACATCTGTAGCAGGACACAATGTCATTGTGGAGACATCTGTAGCAGGACACAATGTCATTGTGGAGACATCTGTAGCAGGACATAGTGTCATTGTGGAGACATCTGTAGCAGGACATAGTGTCATTGTGGAGACATCTGTAGCAGGACATAGTGTCATTGTGGAGACATCTGTAGCAGGACACAGTGTCATTGTGGAGACATCTGTAACAGGACATAGTGTCATTGTGGAGACATCTGTAGCAGGACATAGTGTCATTGTGGAGACATCTGTAGCAGGACATAGTGTCATTGTGGTGACATCTGTAGCAGGACACAGTGTCATTGTGGAGACATCTGTAGCAGGACATAGTGTCATTGTGGAGACATCTGTAGCAGGACACAGTGTCACTGTGGAGACATCTGTAGCAGGACACAGTGTCATTGTGGAGACACAGGCAACTCCGTTACACAGTACAGTAATAATGACTGGAGTCTGGGGAAAACTGAAGTCCATGCACATCTCTCTCTCTCTCTCACTCACTCTCTCTCACTCTCTCTGTCTCTCTCTCTCGACCCCCGCCCCGTCTCTCTCTCTCTCTCTCTCTCTCTCTCTCTCTCGTTCTCTCTCTCTCTCTCACTTCCCCCCTCTCTCTCTCGCTTCCCCCTCTGTCTCTCTCTCTCTCTCTCACTCTCTCTCTCACTCTCTCTGTCTATCTCTCTCTCGCTTCCCCCTCTCTGACTGTCTCTCTCCCTGTCTCTCTCTCTCCCACTTACCCCTCTCTCTCTCTCTCTCTCTCTCTCTCTCTCTCTCTTGCTTACCTCTCTCTCTCTCTCTCTCTCTCTCTCTCTCTCTTGCTTACCTCTCTCTCTCCTCTCTCTCTCTCTCTCTCTCTCTCTCTCTCCTGCTTATCTCTCTCTCAATTAAATTAAATTCAAGGGGCTTTATTGGCATGGGAAGTTCTAAATATCATATTACGTCAATATACAGTGTTGTAACGATGTGCAAATAGTTAAAGTACAATAAGGAAAATAAATTGACTTAAATGGGTTGTATTTTCACCCAACAGATATGGGAGTTTATCCAAATTGTGTAATCTGTGATCTGTGTAATCTGAGGGAAATATGTGTCTCTAATATGGTCATACATTTGGCAGGAGATTAAGTGCAGCTCAGTTTCCACCTCATTTTGTGGACAGTGTGCACATAGCCTGTCGTCTCTTGAGAACCACGTCTGCCAACGGCAGCCTTTCTCAATAGCAAGATGTCTCTCACTAATTTTGGGTCAGTCACAGTGGTCAGGTATTCTGCCGCTGTGTACTCTCTGTTTAGGGCCAAATTGCATTCTAGTTTGCTCAGTTTTTTGGTGAATTCTTTCCAATGTGTCTAAGTAATTATCT
>NW_027009066.1:0-15000 GCF_036934945.1 Oncorhynchus masou masou | reverse complement strand
TTTGTTGTTGCCCAATTATTTTTGGTAGATTTCCATACTACTCTCCTTCCATCTATAGCATGTCTTAATATTATTCAAATCCTTTGCTTTGATGCCTCATAATTGAGTATGGCTCTGTTCAATTAGAGTGTGATTTTGCTGTGATCTGACAGGGGTGTCAGTGGGCTGACTGTGAACGCTCTGAGAGACTCTGGGTTGAGGTCAGTGATAAAGTAGTCTACAGTACTACTGCCAAGAGATGGGCTATATTTGTACCAACCATTGGAGTCCACTCGAAGCCAACCATTGACTATGTACATACCCAGCTTGCGACAGAGCTGCAGGAGTTGTGACCTGTTTTGTTGGTTATGTTGTCATAGTTGTGTCTAGGGGTGCATATGGGGGATAGAATGCTGTCACCTCCTGGCAGGTGTTTGTCCCCCTGTGTGCTGAGGGTGTCAGGTTCTTGTCCAGTTCTGGCATTTAGGTCGCCACAGACTAGTACACGACCCTGGGCCTGAAAATGGTTGATCTCCCCCTCTAAGATGGAGAAGCTGTCATCTTTAAAGTGTAGCGATTCTATTGGGGGGATATAGGTAGCACACATGAGGACATGTTTCTCTGTTGAGATCATTTCTTTATTAATATCTAGCCAGATGTAAATTGCTCCTGTTTTGACAAATTTAACAGACTGGGTTAGGGCTGCTCTACACCAAATTAGCATACCCCCTGAATCTCTTCCCTGTTTCACACCTGGTAGTTTGGTGGATGGGACTACCAGCTCTCTGTAGCCTAGAGGGCAACCAGTGCTCCAGGGCATGCCTAGTTTTTAGGCACCAGAACTTAGCCACTTTGTGTTTGGGAACAAGTTTTTCCTCTTGAATGTATTTTCCATTTGAGTCAATGAGGAGCACAATCTCTGGCTTTTGTGTGTCCTCAGTGGATGTGTGTGGGTTGTCAAAAGAGCTGTCAGGGGAGCTGACAGGGAGCCTGTTAAGAGGGTCCTGTGTGGCTCAGTCGGTAGAGCATGGCGCTTGCAACGCCAAGCGTCGTGGGTTCGATTCCCGCTGGGACAACCCATATGTAAAAGTAGTGGCCCCAGCCGACTTGTAAGTCGCTTTGGACAAAAGCGTCTGCTAAATGGGATATATTATAAGAGGGGGTGGGGTCTGTTGGGTTGGTGGATCCTGTCCCATTGTTGTGTTGGGGTGGGGGGTGGGGGCGGGGGGTTGTTGTTGTGCTGGTCTGTTTTGTGGGTTGGTTCTGTTTGTATTGTGTGGACTAGCTCTCTGAGCTCCACCGTGTATCTCGCTCTGTCTGTGTGTCTGTCTATCTCTCTCTCTCTCTCCCTCTCTTTCTCTCCCTCTGTCTCTCTCTCTCTCCCTCTCTTTCTCTCCCTCTGTCTCTCCCTCTCCCTCTGTCTCTCTCCCTCTGTCTCTCTCTCTCTCCCTCTCTCTCCCTCTGTCTCTCCCTCTCCATCTGTCTCTCTCTCTCTCTCTCCCTCTGTCTCTCCCTCTGTCTCTCCATCTGTCTCTCCCTCTCCCTCTCTCTCTGTCTCACTCTCTGTCTCTGTCTCTCTCTCTCTCTATCTCTGTCTCTCTCTCTCCCTCTCTCCCTCTCTCTCTCAAATCAAATCAAATCAAAAGTATTTATACAGCCCTTCGTACATCAGCTGATATCTCAAAGTGCTGTACAGAAACCCAGCCTAAAACCCCAAACAGCAAGCAATGCAGGTGTAGAAGCACGGTGGCTAGGAAAAACTCACTAGAAAAGCCAAAACCTAGGAAAAACCTAGAGAGGAACCAGGCTATCAGGGGTGGCCAGTCCTCTTCTGGCTGTGCCGGGTGGAGATTATAACAGAAAATGGCCAAGATGTTCAAATGTTCATAAATGACCAGCATGGTCAAATAATAATAATCACAGTAGTTGTCGAGGGTGCAGCAAGGCAGCACCTCAGGAGTAAATGTCAGTTGGCTTTTCATAGCCGATCATTCAGAGTATCTCTACCGCTCCTGCTGTCTCTAGAGAGTTGAAAACAGCAGGTCTGGGACAGGTAGCACGTCCGGTGAACAGGTCAGGATTCCATAGCCGCAGGCAGAGCAGTTGAAACTGGGGCAGCAGCACGGCCAGATGGACTGGGGACAGCAAGGAGTCATCATGTCAGATAGTCCTGAGGCATGGTCCTAGGGCTCAGGTCCTCGAGAGAGAGAAAGAAAGAGAGAATTAGAGAGAGCATACTTAAATTCACACAGGACACCGGATAGGACAGGAGAAGTACTCCAGATATAACAAACTGACCCCAGCCCCCCGACACACAAACTACTGCAGCATAAATACTGGAGGCTGAGACAGGAGGGGTCAGGAGACACTGTGGCCCCATCCGATGATACCCCCTCCCTCTATGTCTCTCTCCCTTTCTCTCTCTCTCTTCCCCCTTTCTGTCTGTCTCTCTCCCTCCCTCTCTCAGCTCCTTACCACAGCATAATGAGAGTAGAGAAGGATGATCTGTGTGAATACTTGAGAAGGTATTCATGAGCTCAATGAGTTGATTTCCTCACTGATACGATGGGAGGTTATATCTGTATATTTATGTGTTTGTAGATGGATGGTTGGAGAGTGTAAAAAATTGATTTACTTCTTGCTGTGAGATTAAGGCTGTTTCTCGTTCCCCATTCTGGTTGATGATCAACCCTCTCAACGTTCCCCATTCTGGTTGATGATCAACCCTCTCAACGTTCCCCATTCTGGTTGATGATGAGTCCCCTCAAGTCAACAGTCCCTCGTTTTGATTGGCATTGCTTACTGTTTGTAATGCTTGTTCCTTGTATTGCAGATAAGGAGACGTTGGAGCGTACACTTTATCATGATGTGCCACTACGGCAGACACATCTTACTACTCACGAGATGTATTATATAGGTAATGTGTGCTACCAGTAATGTATTGTATTGGTATTGGTAATGTGTGCTAACAGTAATGTATTGTATTGGTAATGTGTGCTAACAGTAATGCATTGTATTGGTATTGGTAATGTGTGCTAACAGTAATGTATAGTATTGGTAATGTATGCTAACAGTAATGTATTCTATTGGTATTGGTAATGTGTGCTAACAGTAATGCATTGTATTGGTATTGGTAATGTGTGCTAACAGTAATGTATTGTATTGGTAATGTATGCTAACAGTAATGCATTGTATTGGTATTGGTAATGTGTGCTAACAGTAATGTATTGTATTGGTAATGTGTGCTAACAGTAATGTATAGTATTGGTAATGTGTGCTAACAGTAATGTATTCTATTGGTATTGTATGCTAACAGGAATGCATTCTATTGGTAATGTGTGCTAACAGTAATGTATTCTCTTGGTATTGTATGCTAACAGTAATGCATTATATTGGTAATGTAAATACGAAGAGGTTGGCCCTCCCATTTCCCTGATGCACCTCAACACTCACATATTAATGTTTATTTTACTTTCTGTAATGTACTAATGTACTAATCAACTTGTAATGTATTATTCCAGTAATGTATGTTGTTTGTAATGTAGATAAGGAGAGCCTGGTCCTCCCAAGTCCTGATACATTGTCACCTCTGTCTCTGATTGTAATGTAGATAAGGAGAGCCTGGTCCTCCCACGTCCTGATACATCATCACCTCTGTCTCTGATTGTAATGTAGATAAGGAGAGCCTGGTCCTCCCACGTCCTGATACATCATCACCTCTGTCTCTGATTGTAATGTAGGTAAGGAGAGCCTGGTCCTCCCACATCCTGATACATCATCACCTCTGTCTCTGATTGTAATGTAGATAAGGAGAGCCTGGTCCTCCCAGGTCCTGATACATCATCACCTCTGTCTCTGATTGTAATGTAGATAAGGAGAGCCTGGTCCTCCCAGGTCCTGATACATCATCACCTCTGTCTCTGATTGTAATGTAGATAAGGAGAGCCTGGTCCTCCCACGTCCTGATACATCATCACCTCTGTCTCTGATTGTAATGTAGATAAGGAGAGCCTGGTCCTCCCACGTCCTGATACATCATCACCTCTGTCTCTGATTGTAATGTAGATAAGGAGAGCCTGGTCCTCCCACGTCCTGATATGTCATCACCTCTGTCTCTGATTGTAATGTAGATAAGGAGAGCCTGGTCCTCCCAGGTCCTGATATGTCATCACCTCTGTCTCTGATTGTAATGTAGATAAGGAGAGCCTGGTCCTCCCACGTCCTGATATGTCATCACCTCTGTCTCTGATTGTAATGTAGATAAGGAGAGCCTGGGCCTCCCACGTCCTGATACATTGTCACCTCTGTCTCTGATTGTAATGTAGATAAGGAGAGCCTGGGCCTCCCACGTCCTGATACATTGTCACCTCTGTCTCTGATTGTAATGTAGATAAAGAGAGCCTGGTCCTCCCACGTCATGATACATCATCACCTCTGTCTCTGATTGTAATGTAGATAAGGAGAGCCTGGTCCTCCCAAGTCCTGATACATCATCACCTCTGTCTCTGATTGTAATGTAGATAAGGAGAGCCTGGTCCTCCCACGTCCTGATACATCATCACCTCTGTCTCTGATTGTAATGTAGATAAGGAGAGCCTGGGCCTCCCACGTCCTGATATGTCATCACCTCTGTCTCTGATTGTAATGTAGATAAGGAGAGCATGGTCCTCCCACGTCCTGATATGTCATCACCTCTGTCTCTGATTGTAATGTAGATAAGGAGAGCCTGGTCCTCCCAGGTCCTGATACATTGTCACCTCTGTCTCTGATTGTAATGTAGATAAGGAGAGCCTGGTCCTCCCACGTCCTGATATGTCATCACCTCTGTCTCTGATTGTAATGTAGATAAGGAGAGCCTGGGCCTCCCACGTCCTGATATGTCATCACCTCTGTCTCTGATTGTAATGTAGATAAGGAGAGCCTGGTCCTCCCAGGTCCTGATACATCGTCACCTCTGTCTCTGATTCACATTCCTCTTCATCTTTAGTGTTCTATGTGAAATGAACAGCGTCTGTATTGCAGAATAGAGAGGCTGGGTTGGGATGTGAGGGTAGATCCTTTTCTCTGTTATTTATACAACAAAGGGTTTCAAAACGGATTTTTATCAAACACCTCGTCACTTTTACTTCGTCACTGTTTTCCTCTCTTCCTTTCGAACATTCACTGTCTTTTCCCGCTCCCTCGTCTTACAGCTCCTCTACTTTACTTGTTCGTGCTACTTCGTTCTACGCATGATCTTTTTGGGCCTCCTGCCCTCTCGTCTTCTCCTCCACGTTCGGTTCCATCCGTCTGTTCATCAGGAGAACATCGAATTAACTTTACATCTTAAACAGAGACTTCTCCCCTACTTTTCTAATTTGTTCCCAAATGGAAGACTAAAAGTATTCTTCCCTCATTTTCCCATTCTGGTTTTCTGGGCCTGAACATTTGTGCTCTAAAACAGCGTTCGACACGTTGGCACCGCGGCATCGGTTGGGTTTTTGTCACAGTCAAAGTTCCAAGTTTTCAAGTTCAGTGTGTCTTTTTTGTGTGTGTGTGTGTGTGTGTGTGTGTGTGTGTGTATCCTACAGAGATATGGTCACTAATGGGACACACTTCCTATGAACATCTTCTTTCTACTGCAGTATACATACAGCACATTCGTAAAGTATTCAGACCCTTTGAATTTTCCACAATTTGTTACGTTACAATCTTATTCTAAAATGAATTACATTATTTTTCCTCATCAATCTACACACAATACACAATATAGACAATTTTCGCTAATTTATTCTAAATAAAAAATTGAAATGTCACATTTACATAAGTATTCAGACTCTTCACTCTGTACTTTGTTGAAACACCTTTAGCAGCAATTACAGCCATGGATCTTCTTGGGTATGACGCTACAAGCTTGGCACACCTGTATTTGGGTAGTTTCTCCCATTCTTCTCTGCAGATCCTCTCAAGCTTTTGTCAGGTTTGATGGGGAGCGTTGTTGTACAGCTATTTTCAGGTATCTCCACAGATGTTTGATGAGGTTCAAGTCCGGGTTCTGGGCCACTCAAGGACATTCAGAGACTTGTCCCAAAGCCACTCCTGCGTTGTCTTGGCTGTATGCTTATGGTCGTTGTCCTGCTGGAAGGTGAACCTTCTCCCCAGTCTGAGGTCCTGAACGCTCTGGAGCAGGTTTTCATCAAGGATTTTTCTGTACTTTGCTCCGTTCATCTTTACCACGATCCTGACTAGTCTTCAGTCACAACATCCCTGCAGCATGATGCTGCCACCACCATGCTTCACCGTAGTGATGTTGCCAGGTTTCCTCCGGAAGTGACGCTTGGCATTCAGGCCAAAGAGTTCAATCTTGGTTTCATCAGACCAGATAATCTTGTTTCTCATGTCCTGAGAGTCTTTAGGTACCTTTTGGCAAACTCCGACTGGGCTGTCATGTGACTTTTACTGAGAAGTGGCATCTGTCTAGCCACTCTACCATAAAGGCCTGATTGGTGGAGTGCTACAGAGATAGTTCTCCTTCTGGAAGGTTCTCCCATCTCCACAGAGGAACTCTAAAGCTCTGTCAAAGTGACCATCAGGTTCTTGGTCACCTCCATAACCAAGGCCCTTCTCCCCGATTGCTCAGTTTGGCCGGGCAGTCAACTCTAGGAAGAGTCTTGGTGGTTCCAAACTTGTTCCATTTAAGAATGATAGAGGCCACTGTGTTCTTGGGGACCTTCAATGCTACAGACATTTTTTCATACCCTTCCCCAGATCTGTGCCTTGACACAATCCTGTCTTGGAGCTGTACGGACAATTCCTTCGACCTCATGGCTTGGTTTTTGCTCTGACGTGCACCGTCAACTGTGGGATCCTTATATAGACAGGTGTATCCCTTTCCAAATCATGTCCAATCAATAGAATTTACCACAGGTGGACTCCAATCAAGTTGTAGAAACATCCCAAGAATGATCAATGGAGAAAGGATGCACCTGAGCTCAATTTCTAGTCTCATAGGAATGGGTCTGTCAATAAGGTATTTTAAAATTGATTTTTTTTTATACATTTGTGAAAATGTCTACAAACCTGTTTTTGCATTGTCATTACTGAGTATTGTGTGTATATTGCTGAGGATTTTTAAAAATACATTTTAGAATAAGGCTGTAACATAACAAAACGTGAAAAAGTCAAAGGGTCTGAATACTTTCCGTACTTATACACAAACAACAACACAGACACACACAACACATGGAATAAACAAACATATGGTCAATAAGACAACAGAAACAGTCTATATACAGTGTTTGTAAATGAGATAGGATAAGGAAAGTAAGACAATAAATAGGCCATAGTGGTGAAAAAATTACAATATAGCAATTAAACACTGGAGTGAAAGATGTACAGAAGATTAATGTGCAAGTAGAGATACTGGGGTGCAAAGGAGCAAAAACAAAATAACAGTATGGGGATGAGGCAGTTGGATTGGCTATTTACAGATGGGCTGTGTACAGGTGCAGTGATCAGTGAGCTGCTTAAAGTTAGTGAGGGAGATATGGGTCTCCAGCTTCAGTGATTTTTGCAATTCAAATCCAGTCATTGGCAGCAGAGAACTGGAAGGAAAGGCTGCCAAAGGAGGTGTTGGCTTTGGGGGTAGCCAGTGAAATATCCCTACTGGAGCGCATGCTGTTATGGTGACCAGTGAGCTGAGATAAGGTGGGGCTTTACCTAGCAAAGACTTATAGATGACCTGGAGCCAGTGGATTTGGCGATGAATATGAAGCGAGGGCCAGGCACCGAGAGCATACAGGTCTCAGTGGTAGGTAGTATATGGGGCTTTGGTATAAAAATTGATTGCACTGTGATAGACTACATCAAATTTGCTGAGTAGAGTGTTGGAGGCTATTTGGTAAATGACATCGACGAAGTAGAGGATCGGTAGATGGTCAGTTTTATGAGGGTATGTTTGGCAGCATGAGTGAAGGATGCTTTGTTGTGAAATAGTAAGCCAATTCTAGATTTAATTTTGGATTGGAGATGTTTAATGTGAGTCTGGAAGGAGAGTCTGGAAGGAGAGTTTACCAGACACCTAGGTATTTGTAGTTGTCCACATATTCTAAGTCTAAGTCAGAACCGTCCAGAGTAGTGATGCTGGACGGGCGTGCAGGTGCGGGCCGCGATCGGTTGAAGAGCATGCATTTAGTTTTACTTGCGTTTAAGAGCAGTTGGAGGCCACGGAAGGAGAGTTGTATGGCATTGAAGCTTGTCTGGAGGGTTGTTAACACAGTGTCCAAGGGCCAGAAGTATACAGCATGGTGTCGTCTGCGTAGAGGTGGATCAGAGAATCACCAGCAGCAAGAGCGACATTATTGATGTCAGAGAAAAGAGTCGTCCCAATTATTGAACCCTGTTTGCACCCCATAGAGACTGCCAGAGGTCCGGACACCAGGCCCTCCGATTTGACACACTGAACTCTGTCTAAGAAGTAGTTGGTGAACAAGGCGAGGCAGTCATTTGAGAAACCAAGGATGTTGAGTCTGCCGATATGAACGTGGTGATTGACAGAGCCGAAAGCCTTGGCCAGGTCGATGAATACAGCTGCACAGTAATGTCTCTTATCGATGGCGGTTATGATATCATTAGGGACCTTGAGCGTGGCTGATGTGCACCCATGACCAGTCCGGAAACCAGATTGCATAGCGGAGAAGGTACGGTGGGATTCGAAATGGTCGGTGATCTGTTTGTTTACTTGGCTTTCGTAGACCTTAGAAAGGCAGGGTAGGATAGATATAGGTCTGTAGCAGTTTTGTCTAGAGTGTCTCCCCCTTTGAAGAGGGGGATGACCGCGGCAGCTTTCCAATCTTTGTGAATCTCAGACGACATGAAAGAGAGGTTGAACAGGCTAGTAATAGGGGTTTCAACAATTTTGGCAGATAATTTTAGAATGAAAGGGTCCAGATTGTCTAGCCCGGCTGATTTGTAGGGGTCCAGATTTTGCAGCTCTTTCAGAACATCAGCTGAGCGGATTTGGGAGAAGGAGAAATGGAGAAGGCTTGGGCGAGTTGCTGTGGGGGGGTTCAGTGCTGTTGACCGGGGTAGGAGTAGCCAGGTGGAAAGCATGGCCAGCCGTAGAAAAAAGCTTATTGAAATTCTCAAAAATGGTGGATTTATCGGTGGTGACAGTGTTTCCTAGCCTCAGTGCAGTGGGCAGCTGGGAGGAGGTGTTCTTATTCTTCGTGGACTTTACAGTGTCCCAGAACTTTTTGGAGTTTGTGCTACAGGATGAATATTTCTGCTTGAAAAAGATAGGAAAGCAAAGGCTAACTGCCTGTGTACATTGGTTCCTAACTTCCCTAAAAAGTTGCATATCGAGGGGTCTATTTGATGCTAGTGCCGTACGCCACAGGATGTGTTTGTGCTTGTCGAGGGCTTTCAGGTCTGGAGTGAACCACTGGCTATATCTGTTCCTGGTTCAACATTTTTTGAATGGGGCATGCTTATTTAAGATGGTGAGAAAAGCACTTTTAAAGAACAACCATGCATCTTCTACTGACGGAATGAGGTCAATATCCTTCCAGGATACCCGGGTCAGAACGATGAGCTAGGCGGGTGGTGGGTGTTCCTAATGTTTTGTACACTGTGTATTTTATTTGATAAAGTATGTTATGCGAAGTGTGCATTAAGATTTGAGTAATTCCGGTTATATAGAAAGTGATAAGGTCTTGGTTAAATGCATCTAAAAATACACTGTTGCAATTATAGTTTGGTGTATCTGACAGTGATTTCCCTGCCAAATTGATTATTTCAGCACACATTGATAGACCAGTGGGGATAACTGATTTGTACGGTTGATTTTAAAAGATGATGTTTCCCATTAAATGTCATTGATCACTTAATATATTTTAGGTCCCGTTTGGCCCACATTCTTAACCAGCAAAATGTGCTACAGAAATCATCTTGCTGAATCTAGTCTATTTCTTATTGTTTCATTTGATCAGGTGAAATCTATGGCTATATTTAACAGATCTTCTATCTTCATTTGATCACAGAGAATGTTCCTGCACAACAGTAGTAAAAAGGCTTCCAAAGTGTGTAATGTCCACCTTAAAATGCAAAATGTATCAATCCCTACAAAAATGCATCCATTAATTATAATATAATTATATTGATTAATTATAATCACCATGTTAATTCACATTTCATGTTGCTGCAGGATTATGTTTATGCTGTGAGAAGCAGGGTCAAAGTAAGAGCAGATCTGTATGAATTGTCTCCTTGATTACCACCAGACTGGGATTACTACTAGACTGGGATTACCACCAGACTGGGATTGCTACCAGACTGGGATTACTACCAGACCGGGATTACCACCAGACTGGGATTACTACCAGACTGGGATTACTACCAGACTGGGATTACTACCAGACCGGGATTACCACCAGACTGGGATTACTACCAGACTGGGATTACTACCAGACAGGGATTACCACCAGACAGGGATTACCACCAGACTGGGATTACCACCAGACTGGGATTACCCCCAGACAGGGATTACAACCAGACTGTGATTACTACCAGACTGGAATTACCACCAGACAGGATTACCACCAGACTGTGATTACCACCAGACTGGGATTTCTACCAGACTGGGATTACTACCAGACCGGGATTACCACCAGACTGGGATTACCGCCAGACAGGGATTACCACCAGACTGGGATTACCACCAGACTGGGATTACTACCAGACTGGGATTACCGCCAGACAGGGATTACCACCAGACTGGGATTACCGCCAGACAGGGATTACCACCAGACTGGGATTACCACCAGACTGGGATTACTACCAGACTGGGATTACCGCCAGACAGGGATTACCACCAGACTGGGATTACCACCAGACTGGGATTACCAGACTGGGATTACTACCAGACTGGGATTACCACCAGACTGGGATTACCGCCAGACAGGGATTACCACCAGACTGGGATTACCACCAGACTGGGATTACTACCAGACTGGGATTACCGCCAGACAGGGATTACCACCAGACAGGGATTACCACCAGACTGGGATTACCGCCAGACAGGGATTACCACCAGACTGGGATTACCACCAGACTGGGATTACCGCCAGACAGGGATTACCACCAGACTGGGATTACCGCCAGACAGGGATTACCACCAGACTGGGATTACCACCAGACTGGGATTACTACCAGACTGGGATTACCGCCAGACAGGGATTACCACCAGACTGGGATTACCGCCAGACAGGGATTACCACCAGACTGGGATTACCACCAGACTGGGATTACTACCAGACTGGGATTACCGCCAGACAGGGATTACCACCAGACTGGGATTACCACCAGACTGGGATTACCAGACTGGGATTACTACCAGACTGGGATTACTGCCAGACAGGGATTACCACCAGACTGGGATTACTACCAGACTGGAATTACCACCAGACTGGGATTACTACCAGACAGGGATTACTACCAGACTGGGATTACCACCAGACTGGGATTACCACCAGACAGGGATTACTACCAGATTGGGATTACCACCAGACTGGGATTACTACCAGACTGGGATTACCACCAGACAGGGATTACCACCAGACTGGGATTACTACAAGACTGGAATTACCACCAGACTGGAATTACCACAAGACTGGGATTACCACCAGACTGGGATTACTACCAGACAGGGAATACTGCCAGTCTGGAGCGGCAGGGTAGAAGGTTGCAAATTCAAACCCCGAGCTGACAAGGTACAAATCTGTCGTTCTGCTCCTGAACAGTCAGTTAACCCACTGTTCCTAGGCCGTTATTGAAAGTTGTTCTTAACTGACTTGCCTAGCTAAATAAAGGTAAAATAAAAAATATAAAAACTGGGATTACCACCAAACCGGCATTACCACCAGACTAGCATTACTACCAGACTGGGATTACCACCAGACTGACATTCCCACCAGACTGGCATTACTACCAGGTGATATGCACATGTAGGTAGGGATTACTACCAGACTGGGATTACCACCAGACTGTGATTACCACCAGACTGGGATTACTACCAGACTGGGATTGAAGGAAAATGAGAAAACGTGTCTTTATGGTCACCTACAAACAAGCAAGATTTCTGGCTCTCACAGACCTGTAACTTCCTCTTTAAGAGGCTCCTCTGTCCTCCACCTGTATTAATGGCACCCGTTTGAACTTGTTATCAGTATAAAAGACACCTGTCCACAGCCTCAAACAGTCACACTCCAAACTCCACTACGGTCAAGAACAAAGAGCTGTCCAAAGACCAAAGACCAAAGACCAAAGACCAAAGACTAAATCCCTCTCCTGGATTTAGACACTAAATGTTTCTTATGATATATATTTTTGCTGTCCTTTGCCATGTCTGAATATGTTATTCAATGAGCTTCTATGGGCTTTAGGAGTAAAGGCAAAATAAAATTGTGTTAAATAATTTTCTAATATTTTTTGGGTATATCTAACGGGGTCCTAAAATTCAAAATCAAATAACTAAAAGATCCAGAATATGACCATCTTAAAACAATTCCATATGTCAGTTTAGCACACCATCCCCCAATGTCTTAGAATTAAATTCAAATTGGCTTCGTCCCGGGAACAGCTGGTGCTCTCATGAATGGTTCAGTGTTTCTTGCCTCGAAGCCTGCATAGAAGACATTTAGTACATCTGGTTGGCTTGGGTTCCAGTTGCAATCTGTGATAGTTTGCAAGCCCTGCCATATCCGATCACTGTCAGAGCCAGTGTAGTAGGATTCAATCTTGGTCCTGTATTGACGCTTTGCCTGCTTGATGGTATTTCTCTGAGAGTGAGGCGGATATATAGCATTTAGCTAAAAAACATGATTATTTGTCACTCTGAAATGAAACCATCAAGTGATAGATTGTGCACATTTGCGCATGTGACTAGATAGATTTCCCAAAACACCCTGTAGGCCAAGCTAGGCAATTATTTCCTCCTCTTTCAACCAAAGTTTTTCAATCTGAATCGATTCCAAGTACCACTCCACTGCTGACCTTTAGGATGTGTTCACTTGATTACTTGTTTAAACAGAATAACTTCTCTCTCTTTCTCTAACCCCTCTCTCACTCTCTCTAACCCCTCTCCCACTCGCTCTCTAACCCCCCCCCCCCTCTCTCTCTAACCCCTCTCTCTAACCCCTCTCTCTCTCTCTCCCTCTCTGACCCCCCCCTCTCTAACCTCTCTCTCTAACCCCTCTCTCTCTCTCTCTCTCTCTCTCTCTCTCTCTAACCCCCCTCTCTCTCTCTCTCCTCTCTCTCTCTCTCCCTCCCTCTCTCTCTCTCTCTCTCTCCTCCCTCTCTCTCTCTATATATCTGTCTCTTTGTGTCAACTGTTGGAATCACGTGTTGACATCTTTGATCATAATACGCCTGGTGTGTGTGTGAATCAGGTTTGAAACCTGGCTCACCAGCGGCTGGGGCGGAAACATTTCCCCTGTTCAATTTCCCTCCCAGGCAGAGCAGGGCAGAACCAGGTAATGAAGTCTGTGATAAGGTTAGGACACACACACACACACACACACACACACACACACACACACACACATGACGACACACACAACACACAAACTATCACCCACACAAACAAACACACACACACACACAAACACACTATCACACACAACAAACTACATCACACACACCCACACACAGACACACACACACACACACACACACACACACACACACACACACACACACACACACACACACACACACACACACACACACACACACACACACACACACACACACACACACACGAAGACACACACAAACTATCACATACACAAACACACATGAAGACACACACAAACTATCACACACAACAAACTATCACACACAACAAACTATCACACACACACACACACACACACACACACACACACACACACACACACACACACACACACACACACACACACACACACACACACACACACACACACACACACACACACACACACACACACACAAACTATCACACACAACACACACACACACACACACGAAGACACACACAAACTATCACACACAACACACACACACACACACACACGAAGACACACACAAACTATCACACACAACAAACTATCACACACACACACATGAAGACACACACAAACTATCACACACAACAAACTATCACACACACACACGGTTGACCAGGATGGCTGACCCTGATGGTTGACCCTGACGATCCTGTATATATACTTTCTTTCTTCACTTGTGTTACTGTATACTGTTTGATTTATTGTCTGGGTGCTGTATGATTTACTGTCTGGGTACTGTATGATTTAATGTCTGGGTACTGTATGATTTAATGTCTGGGTACTGTATGATTTAATGTCTGAGTACTGTATGATTTACTGTATGATTTAATGTCTGGGTACTGTATGATTTAATGTCTGGGTACTGTATGATTTAATGTCTGGGTACTGTATGATTTAATGTCTGGGTACTGTATGATTTAATGTATGATTTACTGTCTGGGTACTGTATGATTTACTGTCTGGGTACTGTATGATTTAATGTCTGGGTACTGTATGATTTACTGTATGATTTAATGGCTGGGTACTGTATGATTTAATGTCTGGGTACTGTATGATTTACTGTATGATTTAATGTCTGGGTACTGTATGATTTAATGTCTGGGTACTGTATGATTTAATGTCTGGGTACTGTATGATTTAATGTCTGGGTACTGTATGATTTACTGTATGATTTAATGTCTGGGTACTGTATGATTTAATGTCTGGGTACTGTATGATTTACTGTATGATTTACTGTCTGGGTACAGTATGATTTAACGTCTGGGTACTGTATGATTTACTGTATGATTTAATGTCTGGGTACTGTATGATTTACTGTATGATTTATTGTCTGGGTGCTGTATGATTTACTGTCTGGGTACTGTATGATTTAATGTCTGGGTACTGTATGATTTAATGTCTGGGTACTGTATGATTTAATGTCTGAGTACTGTAT